>NC_070638.1:19652292-19659792 GCF_947347685.1 Pleuronectes platessa | reverse complement strand
GTTCCTCTGCGTCTTTCCAGTCCCCTCTCATCAACAGTGTCTCATTAGGATCATAATGCAGTACATATACACACACGGCGCGCACACATTAATGTGCGATCGCACCCTCTCACACGCATACGGCGATGAACATTAAAGATCGCAATAAAGAAACAAACATAAAACATTATATTCTGCCAAAGTGTTGCTGTTGTTCCTACCAATTAGCACAGGGCTGATTTACTGCTCGGGGTGAAACACAAGTGCACAAGCCACAAATGTATCACATACACTCACCAATACACACTAACGTGTGAATATGTGTGTGGAAATAAAGTGTGGCAGGAAGAGAGGGTGCAGAATGGATGGAGGGGGCAAGAATAATGAAGAAATAATTCTTTATTACAGTACAACTCGAATGTGTCCACCTATGATTGTATTTGTGTATTTGTGTGCGGATGTTTGTGAATGAGTTAGTGTGAGAGCAAGAGATGGGGGGTGGTGGTTAGTGTGTGTGTGTGGGGGGGGGGGGGGGGGGGGGTAGATAAGAGCGAACTCCCCAACAGCAAATCATCATGTTATGCTGCTCAGTTAGATGCTCTCACAAGGCTCCTCTAAGCTGCACTTCAGTGTGTTTGTGTGTGTGTGTGTGTGTGTGTGTGTGCGTGTGTGTGTGCGTATTTCACCCTCCTCCCTGACTTTCCTCAAAAGCGAAATTTTACATATATGCATTTTCTTTATTTGGGTGTAAGTAGTCATGTTCTGATTGGGTTGTGGTTAGGTGAAACTGTTCTTGCCCTGTCATCTCAGTTTTATTTAAGATCTGCTTTAAACATTCAAAACTGTTCCTTGCATTATTTTCATAATTTTGCACGTCACTCCTCATACGTGTTGTGACAAGAAAAGAAATTGGAGTTTTTCACAACACAATCGGCTATTATGCTAAAAGATCCAATTTTGGACGGAAAAAAAATCCTAAAAACACACATTCGTGGTAACATGCTCAGCATCATATCACTGTTTATACTGTCAACATCAAAATGGAGGGTACAATTATCCCTGCTCTCATAAGTTTCCAAAGTAATAAACTCTTTTCTCACAGTATTATAAACCACTGTGCACTGATTTGGCATCAGAAAGCCGTCACATCATAACATCAAAATGGCCCTTTGTTGTTTTCTGGGCTGCAACAAGTCAAATTGAGTGATCGGACAAAATTAATCAGCATCAGAATTGGCTTCATTGGCCAAGTATTTGTACACATACAAGAAAGTCTTTGCTTTGCTGTCAGGGAACTTAGATGGAAATAGACATACAGCTAGGAAACAGAAACAAATAAGTTCAATAAACTCCTGATTTAACCAGAGTTCGAAAGACGATTTCAATGTCATGGATGATCTCTGACAGCGTGAACAGTTTATACAGTAAGATGAGATTAAAATGGAATATTAGTCTGCAAGATATAATTGATAATACATTGATAATAAGTGGGCAGTAGTATTCAAATCCATCTTTGCTTATCTATCGTGTAAGTATTGAAAAAAGTTATGTAGTGTTGTTGCATCTCCGCGTCATTAATAAAATCTCAGCACCATGTAAGACATACATTAAAGTGAAAAACATAAGCAAGGCATAACATAATGTGGTTTTAAAAGTTACTGAAACAATGAATATAAAACGTTATATATCTTTAGTGATTGTCTGACATTTCCACGGATCTGTCTATTTTGCATCATTAGTGTTTAGGATGTAAATTCACATATGTATAATTTGACTTATATTTTGCATCATAATGTTGTGATGTAGTAATCGCCGTCTACATGTTTAAGATAATAATTTACTTGATTGTTGAACGAGTGTTGTTTTTGTTCTCTATCCCGTTATTATGTGCTGCTGCAAAGACACCCTTCCTGTTTGTAATAACACACACACACACACACACACACACACACAAACTGTCACCTCGGCTATTGTCTCGTCGTAGATTGTTCTGACCATATTCTGCGAAAAATTGGTGGGGGGTGGGTGGGGGGGCAAAAAAACAGCAACAGCGAAATTGGAGACTCTCGCTCACTCCGTCCGCCGGTGTGTGTGATGTGATTGATGCTCGACAACCGGTGTTTACTCTTGTTGGCCAATTGAAAAGCCAGCGTGGCAGGCTGGGAAAGCACAATGGGGAGAGGAGCTAAAGTGGCGGTGTGAGGTGCAGCGCGCTGACACTGAGACAAATAGATAGAAAGCTGTTAGAGAGGAGAGAACACAGTGGGAGGGAGGGAGGGAGGACGAGCCAGACACGGACGACACTGAAAGGGAGCATTAGATTTGATTTCAGCAACAGAGAGGAGTAGTAGGGGATAGAATAGAGAAAAAAATGAAGGGATGATGAAGGGAAGTAAAGAAAGAGGGGAGGAGGATACGACAAAGTAAAAAAACAAACAAAGGGGAAGTAATGATAGACAGCAAACGAATGCCAATAAGGAGATGCGAGACAGTATTTGAGAGATGGCTGGAGAAAGGCAGATGGTTTAAGTAACAGACTGAAAGAGCGATAACGAGTGGTGAGAAAAGGGAGAGACAGGCGGAGATAGAGCGAGGGACCGGAGGGAGGGATGGAGGAGTGGAGACGCTGGTCATCCCTGTCAGCAGGCCCTTTAAATGAAAGGCGACAGTGTGTGTTGGGGAGAAGATTGGAAGGAATTAAGGACTGGCATGTACTGTGACACCCTGAGAGGCCGAGAGACCTAGAGAGAGAGAGGGGAGGAGGAGGAGTGAGAGAGAGGAGCCAATTGAATTCTTCTACCAAGTGCCCACTTGTCCATGTTAAATCTCTCAGTGCACGAGTGTGTGCATGCATTCCTACAGTATGTGTGTGTGTGTGTGTGTGTGTGTGGTCTTTCTTGTGTGTTGATATGTTGTGCATGTGGGTGTGGGATCCCGAAAGGTGAAGTGATTTACAGAGAACAAGAGGAGAGAGAGGATCTATAACCGCCATGCTGCCCTCGCCTTTGTTCACGACCAAAGCCTGTGCCTGGCTTATCGGCTGCACAGATTACTGCTGTATCGATGGCATCCCCTTGTGTGTGTGTGTGTGTGTGTGGGCCTGTGTGTGTGTATATATATATATATATAAATGAAGAATAGGAGGAAAAGTAAAACACAGACAGATAGTCATCTTGTGATTATTTAGGTTCTCACTTTTCCACACTCAAAACACAACAAATAGATGAACATATAACACCAGTGTGAGGGATCACATCTTGTCATTTTGTCATTTAATTCACTCCCACTGTCACCATCAGAGTTTTGATATAGGCCAAAAATGTCACCCTTACGTATCATAAACTAATATTATTTCTTCACCCGATACATGATTTTGCCTCAAAGCAGGGGTTGGTAATCTTGGAAAAGCTCGCAAGAGGTGAATACACTCCACTCTCGTCAAAGCTGCGAACCCGAAACACATGACAACTGCTACAAGACGACTTTTCCGTGACTCTTTTTCTAAATTCTGACCAGTCTCTGTTTCCTATAATCCCATTAAGTCTGAATATAATTTCAGAATGAAATGATTGGTCTTGTTTATTACCATCCTCCAATAGACACCAGCTCTTTTCTTCTTCTTTTTTTCAGACACTTTATTTATTGATGGTTATCTGGACGTCAAGAGGATTTCAACATACGGTAGATAAAAAAATGTTACAGACACAAATCGACCCGATCTTTAACACAACTCTTTCCCTAAACTGATCTAAGCCTGAATCACTGCAGTGACCCTGCAAGAGTCAAAAGCGATTTTTACTTTACTGCATAGTTTGTTTGTAACAAGGAGGATATGTCATTGCATTTAGTTCTTGAAAGACTTTAAAAAACAGAAAGTGCTGATAAGACAGAAGAGGACAAATACATTTTCACATAATATCTTAAGATATCATTTAAAACTTAAATAACCAAGAACATAACAAAATCAGAGGAGACTTTATTGCTTTTTGCATTAATGCATTACTGCAATTGCACAACATACAGAAAGAGAATGTAAATCCTATAAATAAATGCAGTGTAAGTGAGTAGAAAATAATACACATGTGATGGATTGATTGATTGATTGATTGTTTTAAGAGTGCAACACCTGAAAGGTCTGTAATGTGGAGTGAGGTCAAAATGATAATAATACATTTAAAAAAACCAAAGCATATAGGATAATAGAATCCAGACTGCAGGGTCTGACGGTGCTGCGTCTCTCTCTCTCTCTTTCTCTCTCTCTCTCTCCTCTTTACAAATGTTTCTATGTGAAAGGTTTCTTTTCTCCCCTTCCTGATCAGGCAGACCTGTCTATTGAGCAACATGGACAGACACTTGACACATATAATCAAGACATCAACATGTACACATTAGTCAGGCTGGCCCTCCTCAAAGCACTCAGCTTTGACGGGCTCGAAGATGCTCATTTCCTTGTTTGACCACAATGAAACCACCTTTGTGTGTGTGTGTGTGTGTGTAGAGAGAGAGAGGGGAGGGATGCTGTGTGAGAGTGTGTGTTTCTTAATAGAAGGTGGTTAGAGGTGTCACCCTGCACCCATTTTAATGTGCTCCACAATTACAGCTGTCATGGCTTGAAGATAATGTCTCAGTCTGTTTTATTTTACACACACACGCACAAAGGCACACACACACACACTAAAGAGGTGAAATATGGCTGAGAATGAACAGGCCCTTACTCATAAAAAATGCCTCAACGACCTCCATCACCCTTGTGTGTGTGTGTGTGTGTGTGTGTGTGAGCGCGAGGGCTATGAGGGGTATGCCCCCGCGCATGAATTATTATAGTGTGAGTCTGTATAGATGCGTGCTTATGTGCGAAATGTGTGTCGTGCATTATTTTGCGTGTGTGCGACTGTGTGTGTGTGTGTGTGACAATATTTGCTTTGTTGAACGAGCCCCTTGGTGAGAGTCCGGCTGGTTGCAGCATTCCTTATGCAGCAGGAGAGCTGCTCCAGTGATGTTAAGACACTGTAACAGTTCTGCACTTTAACACCTGCGCTAAGAGCTGCCTTATGTCAACAGCAGGATAAATATGCCATGCAAAGACTGGAAAGGCTTCGACGCAACATTGTCCAGACAACTGACTACAGTCACTACCGAATATCTTTCACCTTTTCATCTCCAACTTCCAGCATCATGAGGGGATGGTATCAAGACAGTACATGTTTAGGGCACATCACTATATTAAGCTGAGAGAAAGGTAAGCTCATAATGCTGAGTCCCAGGACATGATACTCTTTACTTTCCCTTTTGATCATATGACATGATCTTCATTAGCAGATGGAGATTTACATTTTTCAGGACCTACTTCTTATTATAACTCAAGAGATCTCCAACTTGAGGTGTGCAGCAATAATCGCAGTGTTATTTATCCCGTCACTGTTTTTGCTCGTGCACCCTGTTGCTGCCTTAGATTGCATTCATTCTGTGGGAAACGCTGATCTAGTGTACAAAAAGGAAGGCAGAACTTCCAAACCCCCAAATCTAATGAACATTGAGGAATTCAGTGCTATAAAATGCTGTGGCAAATTATATTTTATTCTGTTCTGTATTAACAGTGTACGTGTTAGAGATTGTGTCAGCTGCTACCCTATGTTTTAACTTAGCGTTAAAAATCATAAACTGTATTTATGTAAAACACTGACTTCCAATGTCGCTGAGTGTGTACCCTGTCCCACTCTGAGTCTGTTGTGGGGCATGTCCTGTAAACCTCACAGTTTATATGCATATTAATCCCTGAGGCTTCTACCACATCCTCTTTAAAACCTTGAAAAAGTCCTTATCAGGCATAAATCTTTCTCTCTTCCCTTCCCTCAAGTCAACACTTCCTCCATATATGAAAATGGCTGCTAAATGGTGTGTTGTATTGACTTCACTTCTTCAATATCTGACCTCACTGTCATAAGCAAGGTAACCTGGGGCCTTTCAGTGCTCTTGAGCGAGATGCCCCTCTCTCTCCTCTCTCAGCCTACCTCTCTCCACCCTGTCTTTGAGTGCTCCATAGATCGGTAACATGACCTCTAATTCTCCCGAGACCAATATATGCACACGGATAAAAATGAGACAAACGACAAGAAGGCAAGGAAGAAAAAAAAATTCAAATGTCTGAAGAAGAATCGACTCGGTGCTGTTTTAATGTCACGCATTTAAGGCGTTGATGGCAGATTATGCCACATGGTGCGTGCACACAACACAAAACGCGCGCGCACACACACACACAAACACACACACACTCTTGGCTTTGGGGTGTGTGGAATCAAATCTCTCCAAATCTCTATTCTGCCGTCACAGAGCTGAAGACGCAAACACAGATGATCACTGCTCGTACATACACACGTGCACATTACATGCATGCCCGCCTACACATATGCAAACACATGCACTTGACACACACGCATACACATTCACGCAGATGCACACGCAGAGGGGTAACCCGGGTAGATTTATCAGTGGAGGTCTGCAGCACAGTGGCTGCCTTTCTCATTTCATAGGCCACCGGGGCAGAACAGGCATGGGCTTGTTCAAATCCAACCCCACAAGACCAACACATACACACACACACTCTCACACACACACACACACACACACACAAACATGCATACGCGCTTTCTCTTCAGCAGCTTAACAGATGCCAGCCAGAATCAGTGGAGAGGAAAGGAGGGAGGGATAGAAGAGGAGAGACAGAGACAAGCTGGTGGAAGGAGGAAGGTGAGGAAGAGGGGGGAAAAAAGATATCGAGTACTTCTGAAGAGACAGACAAAGACAGGATGATCGACAGAGACAGCACATGCTGAAAGAGAGAGAGAGGGAGTCATGCAGGTTCTCCAGCACAAATACAGATATATCATGTACATGGACAGCTGGATCACTGGTTTGTTCTGAAACGCACACACACACACACACACCAAATGCGAGCAGGCTAAGAGAGGGTGTGTGTGTGTGTGTGTTTGTACATTCTCAATGGAGAAAATCTGTGTTTTCAGAGTGCAGCGCTGTAAGACCGAAATTTAATTGGATTCTTTGGAAATGATGCAGGCTTATTGGTGTAATGGCTTGCTCATGGTGCGGTTGGAGTGAGTCCCTGTAACAATACCTAGTGGCTCGTTAGCTCGGCAGCTACACACAGACACACACACACACACACACATGCTAAAGAGAGTGTGTAACAAGCGGGCAAGACCATGGGTGGGTTCAAAGCTTTGATGAAGGGCCCTGTAAGCTGAAAATGGCTACTGTCTGCAAGGGGAGCTCGGCATGAGGACAAATGAGGACACACACACGGCTTGCAAGTGCACTCCTGCGTGCATACCCAAACACACACATTGTGTCAGTGAAGGCACTCTTATCCTCCGTATGTCCATTTGTGTTGTGTGCAAATTGCACTTTAACAGGTTAAATTACTGAAATACAGTACAGCCAACACTGAAGCTTCACAATGGACATAGTCTTTAGCTGACTTTGTTCCCATGGTATCACAGCTGA
>NC_070638.1:19542292-19647292 GCF_947347685.1 Pleuronectes platessa | reverse complement strand
GCACTTACATTTAGTTGAGGGACCAGAGAAAAACAGACAGTAAGGGAGCGTCCCCTTAAGGTGAATTTGATGGTGCATCACATCACTTAAGGAAGCACATACTGTAGTATGTCAAAGCCAGTGAGCTTTAAGATCTGTTTAGCAGCCAGTCATAGAGTATTACTCAATAGCTTTACAAATGATTTAGCCTCAGTTCCTGTCTGACAACTATCATTTTCATTCTGCCAGAGTGTGGTAAGGCAGTTCCACTTATTCCCAATGATTTTCCTCAATTAACTTAATGAAACAACAACTTAATACTGTATATTGAATTATACAGCCAACCCTATCCCAATCATCCCATCATGCCCCAGGCCGTCCTCCCATTCAGCCATCAGCCCAGCGCCATCCTGCCTGCAGCCCTCATCGTCCCCTGGCTGGCCCCTCGTGTTGTGACTCCTGACAACTTCTCCAATTTGCTCTGCTGTGTGAAGAGGCATGGAGCACATTGATGTCTTCCCACCTACACACACACACACACAATCTCTCCCTGCACTTGCACACGCACACCCTGAAGTCATCAATATCCTCCCATTTATAAATGATCTGGCCCCAGGATAGAGTTTCAAACCTGCTGGGCCCTTCTGCCCCCTGCATGTCACACACACAAACACACACACACACACACACACACACACACACACACATGCGTACACACAGTCCCACTCATTGGTCATTGATTGCCTTCTCAGATTTAACACAGCTCCATCCGTTGTTTGAGCAGCAGTGGGGACCTGTGCCTCTTTCCATGCTCGTCCCCGTGTGTGTGTATCTGTGTGTGTGTGTGTGTCCTTTATTTTTATTTTGATGTAGTCATATCAGCAAATTTCGCCACGGTGAACAAAGGTCACAGCGGGAGTG
This sequence comes from Pleuronectes platessa, assembly GCF_947347685.1. Lineage (NCBI taxonomy): Eukaryota > Metazoa > Chordata > Actinopteri > Pleuronectiformes > Pleuronectidae > Pleuronectes > Pleuronectes platessa. Next base: position 19,646,392 of record NC_070638.1, on the reverse strand, counting down.
CGAGATCACACCCTCATGGTCGCTGTTTTGTTGTCAAATTAGTGCCACAAGCGAAGGAAACAAGAGGATGAGAGACACTGACGGACAGAGAGGATAAGAGAGAGAAGGAGAGGGAGGGAGAGATGCTGTATCAGTGTGGATGATCTATTCATCAATTGATGTCAAACTGCTACCCGTTGTTTCAGAGCATGTGGAGCACTACAGTCAATACATGGTCAGAAATATCAGACTGACGCACAAATAGTTATCTTCTTCTTTGCTTTCATGCACAGTGCTGGACAAAGTACTCAGACATTGATAATTTTCTAATTGTTACAAGTAAATTATATATTACAAAGTAATACATTTAATAGTCAAATGTTACACCTCACATTAATATTTTATATAAATTTGCTATTTACTTTCCAACGATGTCACAAATAAATCGTGGAAAATTAATGCAGGGTCACAGTTGAGGCTTTAAAGACATAAATTGAGATGATTACATTGTGGTGCAGAATATAGTTTTAGAGCTGCAGTAAATCTCAGTGTGTTCTACAATAAATTCAGATTATACAGTGTTTGTAGCAGATGTTATGTGCTGTTATATATAAATTACCCAGATTTCTTATAGAATTAGAATCAAAGATGCAAAAGCATAGTATACATCCGTTTGACTGGATGGGACAGTCTGAAAAAATACTGTATCTTAGGTTTGAAATTTCTTTCATATTCATCATATTAGTTCATTAAATAGTTGGTGGCATGAAACTGATACAGAATGTGCATGACTGTGATTATTGTTGCCACTTTAATAATATTTAAGCTGGAGTTATTTGCAGTAAACAGGATGTATGTAAAGAAATTAAAATAAATCTGGAATTTGCTTCATCATCATCACCATATTCAGGTCAAAGTTTGCCACAAAACCGCTGCAAACATGCATCTTTAACATAAAGCCCCATCCCGTTTCTGAACACCAACTCACCCACACACACTTACACCCATAGAGACACCCACTCCCTCTCTCTCCTCACACTCCGGTGGGCTGTGTCTCACTGTAGATTCCTTAAAACCCGATCCTGTCTAAATTTTCAGGCCTTTCCTCATTGATTTCCCCGGGTGAAAATAAGAGGATAGGAAAGCATGTTAGACGTCTCCGGAATCAGAGCCAATCCATTAGCAGCGATCAATACACTGGCAGAGGAGAGAGAGAGAGCGAGGGAGGGAGAGAGAGGGAGAGAGAAGGAGACGTGAGTGTTGACAAAACCAAATAAATATAGACGCGCAAAGAGAGGAGAAATTAGATTAGTGCCGAGAGAATCTAAGCACAACACTTTTAACCCCTAACCTAACAATCTGTGTTTACACCACAGTAAGGAGAAGGGGGGGAGGAGGAGGCGCGGGAGGGATGGAGGTGTAGGGAGGGAGGCACGGAGGGAGGAGAGCGGTTGCGGTCGCACGGAGAGTGTGTCTGTTGCCGACTTGAATTTAACAAGGTTTTTCTGTGTTGCTCGATGGCATTAAAAACTATACACCCTAACACACACACACACACACATGCACACATTCAAACAGGACACGCAGTATAACTGTTGACATGCATGCAATTCACATAATTACTGTGGTGGAGAATAATGTGACTTTGGATTTACGGTCATCCTGTGGTGCTGTGGAAGTCCTTTTTCTTATGAAGATCATTACATGGTTTCATAGAAGCTGAATGTTGAAATCCAGGCCATATGTTGCTAAGTAATGATCCCAATATTGTCTCTTTATTTTTCCATATGCTCGCTCCCCCTCTGTTTGGCTGTTTTGTGTCTTTAATTTGTCCTAAAATCTACAAAACATAGTTTCTGAATCAAATATGGACGCATAAATCTTTTGATTTTCAATATGAACCCAATCCAACATGAAGCATGCCAGACTGACTCTCACACCCTCTAAATGAACACATATTCTCCATATAATCCACTTTCAATAAATGGAACACATTGACATTACTACGTTCTACACAGAAATGTGAAGAAAGATTTTTTTTTCCCTCACACATATACACCCCGACTGCTACACAATGACTCATGCGACGCACCGCACTCTCTGTGTACCCCTCTTACACACACATCATCGCCTTCATCATTATCAATGATATTTTGGCATTCTCTAAATTGAACATATGGTCTCTGGCATGCAGCAGCATCGTAGCACCGATGCCAGTAGAAGCAAAGGAACAGAGTGGTGTGTGTGTGTGGTTCTGTGTGAGAGAGGAATGCAGACAGTCCTTTCTTTTAATCCTTCATTTTGAGGTCACACACACACACACACGAACACACACACCCTCACACTCGGCTGCTACCCAGATGGAGGCATAACCTGGCAGAAAATAACTGGCACTGATTAAATATTTAGTCGTCATTGAAGTGTCACGTTTTGGGTGTTTGCTCCGCTGCCGCAGCAGTGATGCCTCACAGCGAAGACAAATTATTTGGAAATATGTGCACACATAACAATGGTAATGAAAGCGGCTAAGATATTGTAGACTTACAGGAATCTTTGGTTTATTATTTCTTCGCTTTGGCAGTTATTCCCATCTGCTTTAGTAAGATCAGGCTCCCCACATCCCACCAGACGTGCACACACGCACTGACATTTTCTTTTTACACCAAATAAGTCAACTTCCCTAAAAGTCTGACTAAATTGTAGTGACTAAAGTCTACACAAACTTTCTTGCCTTGTCAGACTTAGTTGTGATAGTGTCACGTGATTTTCCAAATCTCACACATTAGTTGCTGATTATTACAACAGACAGAAGTAGTGGCCAAAAGTATAGAAAATACAAGATATGTTATAGCATCTTAATTAAATACATATTTATCTTTTTTAAGAATAATGTGTGGCATTTTAGTAAGTGCAGTTACTTGTTTTTTTATTGAGAGTTGCCTGAAAAAAAGAGAAGAAAGAAACTCTAATATCTAGTACAGAGCTGGGGCCAGGGACTGGTTAGCTTAGCTTAGAGACTGAAAGCCCAAGATAAGAAAGAAAAGAAAGAAAGATGCATTTATTCGTCCCAAACACATGCACAGTCATGCAAAGGCACACTCATGCAGCTAGGGAAATTTAATCTCTGCTTTTGACACACAGAGCAGTGAGCAGCCATGTACAGCGCTCGGGGAGCAGATGTTGGGGGAGTAAGGTGCCTTGCTCAGGGGCACTAGACAGGGTAGGGAGACTCTTGGATTTTTGGACAGATCAATCCAGGTTCGTCTTTTGTTGTCTCTCCGTGGAGTCAAACCAGAGACGAACCAGAGACCTTCTCTGCCCATAGTCCAAGTTTCTGCCACTAGACCACCGCCTCTCCTATATAGCTAGCCATAGCACTCCTTCAAATCCAAACTTTGGCTCTTAAGCTCATTACTTGGCAAACAGCAGCTGGGACCAATGACTTCCTTGACCACATGTGTCAAAGTGAAGTTGAAAGGCACCATGCAGCAATTCTTACATTTTATGTATTTATACAAATTACACAAAATATAAGACATGTTATTTTTGTACGCTTGAGATGGCCTGGCTGTTTACCATGCTCCCAGCTTTCATGCTTAACCAAGATACATTGCCCCTGCTCTAAACTAATGCATGCACGGGGATGAGAGTGGGAGGGTTCAGTTTAGTCATGTAACTCCAAGAGATAACGGGAATTAGCATAACTCAAAATCTGAAACCAATCCTCTATTCGAAGGCCATTCTTCATAAGGTCAAGATGTCTGACACTTGACACCATCACAATCACGGACACACTAGTTACTTCTACTGTAGCAGTATAATAGAGTACCTATTGTACATTCGCTCTTAAACATAAATACTGTATATAGTTGCAATGCAAGTGTGATGACCGAAAGGACGAGATCGCGGGTACAAGCGGCCGAGATGAGTTTTCTCAGAAGGGTGGCTGGCGTCTCCCTTAGGGATAGGGTGAGAAGCTCAGTCATCCGTGAGGGACTCGGATTAGAGCCGCTGCTCCTTTACTTAGAAAGGAGTCAGCTGAGGTGGTTCGGGCATCTGGTAAGGATGCCCACTGGGCGCCTCCCGTGGGAGGTGTTTCAGGCACGTCCAGTGGGGAGGAGACCTCGGGGAAGACCCAGGACTAGGTGGAGAGATTATATCTCAACACTGGCCTGGGAACGCCTCGGGATCCCCCCGTCAGAGCTGGTCAATGTGGCCCGGGAAAGGGAAGTCTGGGGCCCCCTGTTTGAGCTGCTCCCCCCGCGACCCGACCCCGGATAAGCGGATGACGATGAGATGAGATGAGAGAGTTGCAATGCAATTCCAATCACCACCTTTACACACAAATGACTTGAACAGTCATGCATCATGCAACACAACAAAATCACCACAGATGACCACTGGTTGATTGACTGGCTAATAGAAACCGAGTGTGTGTGTTTGTGAGTCCTTATGCGGGGCATAAACTACCCTGTCTGGAACAGGACAGGTTTTGTAAAGGTGTCTGCGTTGACTTTGTTACACACACTCAAACTCAGTGAAAATAGATGGCCATTTTTCCTCCTCTGGAAGATAATCGCATTCAAGCGATCGTTATGCATTACCATGTAGTTCCCGTCAAAGAGTGATATTGAAGAGTGAAGAGGCGTTCTCCTCGACTCTGACTTTGATAGATGGTTCCTGTTTTCAGCGCGAAATACTGATGTCATTACCTATAGATTTGTATTCAATCAGCATCTCGTATTCAATCTGTGTCTTTACCCTCTGAAGTTGGTTTGTATACAGAATATTCTATTAAGTTGAATTAGATGCCTCATTGCACCGGGCCTCGGATTCAAACACAAGCTGGCAGTTTGTGTTTGTGACTCGCTCTTGCTGGTAACATGAATCATTTGTGGAGAAAACACAGGGAGGAAGAGTATCATTTCTGTCTAGACTTTCAATGTCTCCACCCTCCTCTTCACCCTAACAGGCCGACAAAGACATAACGTAATTTCATCGGATGCTCAACTGGAAGTTAACTACATATATGGCCTGAACAGTGCACACTCTCTAAATTCCCTCCTTTCCCTTATGGTGTATTGAGTGAAAGATAATAGCCCGTTTGGCTATGAAGACACTTTGCTTTGTTGTCTTTCGCCATGTATCCTAATGGCTGATGATTACCCTGCAATGACAGTGTCTGCGTCCGTGTGTCAAACAGAGAAGGGTACAAATCTGTCTCTCTGAGTGTGTGTGTGTGTGTGTGTGTTTTAAGTTGTGTCATCGGAGGACCTGTCTAAGCAACAAGCTACTGGCAGTTGTGGAGTGTCAGGCTTTTATTTCCATTCCGTATTGACTGATTGTCATTGCATTGGCTGGAAACAGATTTTGATAAATTGTATAGACAAACAGATACATGTTTTACCTGCAGGCCTCAAATGCCCATTACTAAAGATAATCGATTTATGTTTTCTTAACTGCGTTCTATATGGTTATGGTTAGGATAGATTTACATTCAAAAACCACTTAGATCATTGCCGCAGTGTGGGGGTTAAGGGTTGAGATAGAGTTAGAATAAACCAGAGTTGATTGATTGTAATGAGATGCAAAGCGTTGTCTCAAGTACAGGGAATTGTACCAATATTTGTTAAAACAAGTACAAATGACAAATTAAGGAAAGATCAAAATTATGTTGATAATAATTTATTGAACGATATTTGTTGCCATGGCTAGAGTAATCCACATTTCAGGTTAGGGAATGGTCACGTTTAAAAGAATCCAACGCCATCTCACACTTTGAATCAAAGAAATGAGCAACGGACTCTGCTGTTGTTTCCAATTTTCTGTTGACTCATCGATCCCTCTTGACCTCTACTCTGCACACACTCAGAATGTATAACCAAGTTTTCAAGTCACATAGTTAGTTTGAATGGTAACTGGTATTAATATGGTTTAAATGGGTAGGAGAGGAGAGGAAAGGAGGAGAGGAGGAAAAAGCTATTAATTTTGGCTAATGATTGGGCCTGGTAATAGTTATCAGTGTTTTAGGGCGAATATTATGGCCAGGTAACGAAGGCCTTGATTACTTTATTAGCCTCTTCAAGTCATTTGGCTAGAGCTCACCGATGTGACCCCCCCTCTCATAAGATCCCCTTACCTCTCTCCCCCCAGTACCACCTCCACCTTCTTCTCCATCTCCCTTCTGGTCTCCCCCTCTCTTCTCCCTCAACATAACCCTCCTCCCCCCTGTTTCTCTCTGCACCCCGTGATGATGAAATCAAATTAGGTGGACTGGATGGGCCTAAATCACAGCTCGTGTTGCGGGCCATGACATAAAGAATGGCCACGACGAGGTTACCCAGAGTTCACGGCAGATAATGAAAGAGACAGGGAGGTAATAGCATGACGGAGTGGTGGGGTTCAGTATACTGGGGGTGGAGGGAATGGGGGTTAATACAAGGGGAGGGGTGGAGGTTCATTTGGAGGGTACCTGCCTATATGACCGCTCCATCTGGTGAGGGACACCCATTCACCTCCGTCGTCTTTTTCTTTCTCCACCTATTCTGTGCTCGTCTTTATTTCTTTTAAGGCTCTCTCCTGTCCTCTCCTTCATCCTCTACCAGCATCCTCTGTCTTCTTTTATCCGTCCATCCCTCTTTCCCTTTCTGTCTTGATAGTGATAAAGGTTTCACACTCAATTAAGTAAAGTATCGCCTAAAAGGGAGTCGAGCTGGAGTTATCAGGACACGTTCTCTAAGTACTTCAGTGATGGTTAGCCACTTTCATGATCTCCTCCCAGTCTATTTGTTAGTGAAAACCTGCAATGTCCACTTTTTACTTTTGGGTTGCTTTACTTGACAGCTGACATTGACCCTCCCGTCTCCACCTGTAAAGTATAAGGACATCCAAACACTACACCCGTGAGTGATTGTTGTAAGTTGTTCCAAAACTTTGGGCATAACATGATGCTGTTGTGTGGTCATACACTGATTTTGGTGCAATAAGACGTGGCAGGCTGAAGGTTTCTTGATTCAGCCCAATGGTTTTAGGCTCAGTTCAGTTCATTCCAGTTCCTCTTTCCCTTACTCCAAAAGCAACATCTGAATGGAACTCACTTTGTGCACCGGGGCGTTATCATGATGAAATATTGCCTCCTCTAGACTGTTACCACAGAGTTAGAAAAACACAATTGTCTTAAATATCATGCAAATGCATAAGCATTAAGATTTCCTTTAAATTACACAAAAATCCCAAATTATGAAATTCAAGCCAAAGTGCACAAATGGATCTGGAATGGAGAGTGTGCACCACATTTACCATATTCTCTATTATCCCAAAAAATGATTCCAAAAAAATGGTGGAGGCCCATGATGGTTTAACATTTATTGAGGGCATGGAGAGATATTAATATTGTCTGATATCACCGATGAGAAAAATACATTGTGATTAAAATGGCAACAGCACGTCTCATGCTGTCTAAACATTTGTTTCAGTTGGTTATACTCGTGAAATTTAATCACTTTACTTACTTGATTGAATAATTTGCTGAAAGATTCCACCTAGATTGGATAATCTTGTCTATTACAAAAGACAAAACACCCAAATGTTTCTCCAGAGCATTACCAGATGGTTGCTCGTGTGTGTGTGTCGGTAATTCTAACCTAACAAGACACCTGTCGCTGTTTACCGTCTGCTCCTCTCTTGTTTTTTCCTCTCATTACTGAATACCACCACACACAGTATCCTGTTCTCACACACACGATTTGTCTGTGACACAGGGAAGCAGTCATTCTGCTCTGACACAACAACATGGACTGACCCTTGACCTTTCCACAGAGATCATTTACTTCCTGTTCCCTCCTAAACGGAGCAGGTATAGGGTAAATGAGATCACCGGGGTCACAGTGGATATTTTGTTGAGCTGCTGCCAAACTACACTGCTAATTAGTGTAGCTGCTAACTTGTAGCTTCCCTTCAGCTCTTCAATAGAAGTGGTGCCAGCAATGAGCTTTTCATCTCTTTTGTCTTGTGTTTAAAATGATTACAATGAAATAGTCATACTCATTGCTTACTTGCATCTCCAGGTTTTTATACTCACTAGGTAGACCTTGTCTTTACCATCACATAAATACTTTGTTTTAGAGGACTAGAGCAGATTTGAATGAGTTACCACCCCTGATGTGGCCTTTTACCATGAACATGACTTCATCTTGATATGTCAGATGCATCTCTTGTTATTACATTTTCAAATAAGGATGCTGCTCTAATGTAAGAAATTTGATCATGGAATATGACAGAGGTATACTGTTGTTCATTTTACATTTGCATTCTGAGATTGCAGCAATCTGTGGTGTTCAGTTTGAAACCTAAAGGTGTCCTCCTCACCCTCCAGCTCCCCCAGTGACCTTGAGTCCACCTTGTTGTCCATTCACCAAACTGGGCTTTAATTCTGTAGGCTGGGGCGACCAAACGGAAATAAAAAGCCCATTATGCGTTGCCCGCGGCGGGGGCTTGTTGACTGGCTTTTATTACAGCGGGGAATGAGAGCGCTTCATGCCTTCATTTAGGACCCCGAGCACCCAGTGCTGACAGTTCTGTGACAGTACTGGTCCCTGTGGCACCGCTAAAAGAGATTGTGACAGAACATGTGTGTGTGTGTGTGTGTGTATGTAGAATATTGTCTGTGTCCTGGCTGTCTGTGGTCCAGCCTGGCATAGAGGGACTTGCCTGTATAAACGCCCTCATAAAGCTGACAGCTAGACATATGTATGGATCCCCCATTAAAATTTTACTACAAATCACTACGGATGGCCTGCCCAGCTACTAGCTGGCTCGCGACTGCCACGAAACATATTGCACAGCGTGTGCACACAAAATATGCATACATGCACAAAACCCACTCAGTAATGCAGCTTTTAGGAGCTAAGAAACCCAATATTTCCCCAAGTTGTTGGTAGAGACCAAAACAGAGCTAAAAGAAGAGTGAAAACTCATCAGGGACCTAAAACCATGAATACATGTTAATGTTGCTATTTGTCTGCTGGGTTTATAGAAAGGTGATTTGCTAAAACGGTTGGTATCATGATCAAATATAAGCGTTGTGTTTTTTCTGTTGCCTCATAGTTATTACAACCTCAAATAATGCTGCTTTAATATACTTTTATAGCTGAATAAAAAAAAGGAGAAAATGCGGTGTTAGACAATAATATAGATAGAGATTACAAAGGGACTGCTCAGGAACTGAAACGCTGATTGGCCTAAATAGCAAGTACATTGGTTTGTCTATTATATTCCAGGAGTTATTTTCAAGGGCTTATCCATGTTTGCAAGAACCAATTGCTGGCAGGTCCATGGTGTCCCTCTCTCATTTGGACTGTGCTGTCCTCTTGTCATAGCAGTGTTGTATTTTATTTGGTGCCATTAAATCAATTAAGGTTATTAGTGGTTTGATTTGTCAACCTTGCCAAAAATATCTCTGACATATATTTCAAGGTCTGCAGTGTACAGTATTATTCTTGCCGGGTCATTAAAAAATGAGGTTAATCAGTGGAGATGCACAGCTGAAAGGGGGTAAACCTGTTCTCCCTGCTTCATAGCAGCATTATGTCTTTCCTTTCTAGCACAGTGGATCTAGGTAAAGTTCATCAAGGGGTTGGCAGACTCATAAAAGTCTATGTTGCGTATCTTAGGACCTTCCACGTTGTGTTATCAGCTGAAGAGTCAAAAGGAAGGGACGGAGGAGGAGGGGCAAGCAGGGAAATATTGTGAGAAAAAAACGGTAGAGGACTTAGGATAAGTGTGGAATGTCAGGTTCCCTCTGCTGATAAACTAGATCCTCGAGTGTCCCCTTCACAGAGGACACGTTTCGGAGGCTCAACCTTTGTGTGCATGCGCATGGTTCTGATGGTGGTGTTTAAGTTCTTTAATTGTCCTAAATAAATTAGAAATGTAGAACGTGTCTTTTAGTGGGCCAGGAGGGACGATATGCCCTCATAAAACTTTGATGAGCTGGTGATGAGCCCACGTTTGTTATATGAAAATGTCACCGATTATTACCATTGAGAACAGAATGGAGGACGCAGACCTCTTCAGCTGTCACCTGCCAAATTGTAATGAAATATCATCTGTTTATTTTCCTTCCAGTTCGAAACAACAAAATCAGATTTCAGACATGACCTGTGGGAGTTTACCCAGAGTTTGCTTTTCACACATATGCAACACAGGGGGAGGTTTTCTACACAAACGTGTTCCCAACAGCAAACTATCCCTCACAGCAGAATCCCCTGCTGTGTTCTCACATCGTTATACTAGGAGGTCAGGCGGAGAAGGCTCGCAGAGACTGTGCAGCGTCTCTCACGGACATTTGTGTTCACACACGCTCCTCCTCCAGAGTAAATAAGGAGGTACTGCAGAGTTCAGTGCACGTCTGAAAGCAGCTAAAGAGAGACAAAGTCCCCCTTCCTTCAGTCTTCCGCCAATTTTTTCTTCTTACCCCAATTTCTCCTCAGCCTCCAGTACAGCTCCTAAAGTTTCTCTCAGTGTCCGGCCCTGCATGTGCTGTGACGGCCTCCTTATATGCCTCCCTAATGCCTCTGTTAGTTATGATGTGACAGGCAGCGTGTGTCAAACGGCTGTGTTTGGAGTAAATAAACACATCGTTGGGGAGGTCACAGAGGCAAAGGTGAAACGGCGGTTGCAATCGATACCCCCGGGTTGTGTATATGTGCGGGTGGGCAGGTGTAAGCAAAGCGCCCCTCCTCCCTCGGTCTCCCTCTCTGTCTTGCTAACTCCGTTACCCCACTTGTTAGCCGGTGAAGGGTGACCCCACACACTCTCTCAAATGCACCTGACTAATGGGCTGTAATGAGAGGCGACCTGAGAGGGAAGCTACTTTAGTGCGCAGCCCAGGGGACTCTGGACTTTGCAGTGTGTGCGTGTGCGCGTGTGTATGCATGTTCATAGGTCGTTTGGTGTGTGTGCACGTCTGCATGTGTGTGTGTATAGGTGCACTGAGGGTGACCCTGTTGCAACACCGACGTGTATGTCCTAATGTCATTAGCTGAGGGCAGTGGGAGGTCAGGCGGGTGTACGTAGCGCATCCTCACTTACAGTACAACCCAAAGGGTGTTCTACAGGAGCTGTCGACCTCAGGCATTTTCCTTGTTATCACAAATAATCGCCTGCAATTCTTTGAGCTAAGTATGGATTCTAAGGTGCAACAACAGTTTATCTCTCTGGATCAAATATATGTGGAAGAAAAGAAAAAATTTAATCACTTCGAGCATTTGGTCAAAGGAAATAGTTGAACGATTTTGTGCGTCACTTGTTTCATCTTTTGGTCTTAAGACATTAGTGAACGGGGTGAAAAATACTCATTGAGTTAAACACTGTAGATCGTTTAATGGAGTGTTTGACAAAAAAACTTTCAGTTTTAAAGCCAAATTAATTCAAAAATAGAAAAGATTAAAAATGAGACCAATATCTGAGCCGATCAGGTTCTCGTCTGTCAACAACTTTTTGACAAAAACAAAACCCAAATATGCACAGAACGAATAGTATCTGTCTAAACTCACAACTTTGTGAGAAAAGTTGTAGACAAAAGTTATTAAAAGTTTTTATTTAATCTGGTACATTGGTCTAAACTGGGCACAAGTTTGAACCTCATGGAGAAATGGTAGAAGCAAATTGATTGCCCTAGAGTACCAGAGGAGAAGAGACACAAATCTTCTTCAGCATCCATATATCCATTTGTGATCTCCAAATAGTAACCACTGATTACAGCCTGTCCGTCAGTGTAATGCCTCATGATTAGATCACCTACAGTATGTGTTGCCCAGACATGACCACCGATCCCGACTCACTTTTCCTCCCTCTTTCTCTCCCTGTCCGTCACCCTCCCTCAGTCGATAAGCCTCTATTCTCCTCTCCTCGCTGATATGATCGGTGTCTTCAGAAGCACTCAGGCCACTTTTACATCAACCGCTAACTAGTGTTCCAGGCAGTTTGCAGCTATCAGGGAATATCACGCGAGGTTGTCTGCCTACGTAAGTGTGTAGCTGGCCTCATGCGTGTGTGTGCGTGCGGGCGACTCCTCTCGTCCATCTAGCTGTCGGCGTCTATCGACCAGGGCCATCATGCATGTTTTGGCCGGAGCGAGGCCACAGATGCTGCAGGGCTTTTAGGTGCCCATTGTTTGTTGTGAATGGCAACAGAAACAAAATTGGTCTCATTCTGATCTTATTGTGGGTAACCCTACCTTCTTCTGTGGCCAGGGGAGGCAAAAACCAATCCTAATTCACTTACCCCACCCCAACATTGGCTTTTCTAATGCTTTTTGAAGGATGAAAATATGGCAACATGCAATAAATGTCCACAGTACAGAGGTCTTAAAAGCAAGAGGGGGAGACAAATAGATGGGCAGATACGTGGAAGGGTGGGTGGATAAACAAATAGTCCCTCTATCCCTTTGTTTCTTTCTTCCCTACTTCTTGACCTTTCTGTTTTATCTCCTTCCCAAATATGAATTTTCTTTCCTTTCCTTTCCTCCTGTGATGAAACCAGAGCATTAGTGAGGCATCGTGATTGGTTTGTAGTCCATCACTGAGCCACATTGATAGGGCTGTTTAAGGGGAGTACACCTAGATACCACTTTATTTAATACATGGGGACAAACCCTGAAGCTCTTGCTTTAACCTCATTCAGCATGAACACACACACATACATGGACATAGAGGTATACGGAACTGGTATAGCTACACACAAACTTGAGACTTGTTCGACAGCAACCTTATTGTACCCCCGTGGTAATACAATAATCCTTTATGATCACAAATAATTTCTGGGATATATATCCTCCTTTTTTACACACCATAATCCATTTTCCCCCAATTAACATTTAAACCAAGATACACTTCCCTTGTTCCATCTCCGATATTTGTTTATTTTATTGGTTAGAACACACATCAGGTCTTGTCTGCCCAGGCTCCTTGACAGAATAAGCCCTCCACTCTCCAGCCAGCAGCGTGCATCCAATCCTCCCAGACCAAAGCTCTGGAGAGAAAGACGATCTGCCCACAGCGGCCGACCCTGCCCTCTCATCTGCCCTTCACACAAACACGTACGCACGCACACACACATGCACAGCCTTGCCCTCTCCTCTGCCCCCCGCACACCCGCCGTAATGATGTCTGTTGACCTCTAACACAAAGGCTGCCCTGGAAGATTAGTTTACAAGTGGCCCTGGGACTCTGGGTTTCAAATCTTAACCCCTACAATTTTCTGCATTGATTATGAATACTTGTTTTCTCCTGTGTGGTCGTGCCACCTTTGTCAGGACGGCTAGCGAGTGATGCCATTCACTGCTTTGTCCACAGATCTATGTGTTTTGAATTACATGGCAGACATTGTACTGGTATGAAGAAATAATTAAGTAAAAGTAGCCAAAAAAGAGAAATTACTAAGCTTTATTAACGAGCTTTTGGAAGCTTCCATCTTTATTTCGCGTTTTAAATGAGCAGATGGAGTTTGCCTGGTTGGGATATAACATGAGCATAAGAATGGAGCTAACTTTATTCACTGATGAAAACCAAGTCGTTCAGTTAAAAACTGAGGAAAAACCTAATAAGTGGACCTTTACCAAAGGTCTTTACTTATTATTAAATATAGTTTTAACAACTATAAGAGCAGTGGGATAGGTCAGAAAACTTGATAGTATATGGACATTAAGTTACATGCAGTATATGTTTTTGATAGATTCCTGTTTATAAGTTTGGAATACATTTTCAAAGATCATAAGGATTACACATTTGCTTCCAATTTTTATTACTGTTAAAGCTTTATAACCTTCATCCTCCCTTACCCCACAGGTTAAATGGGATCAGACTTACATAACACTTACAAGCTGAAATGTGTGTGTACACACACACACACACACACACACCCCTACAATAAAACATAAGTACCACCAATCCCTAAATGCCTTGTCTGTCACCTCAAACCAATATATGCACGCACGCAGACACACACACACACACACACACACTCAGACGTCAGCGATGATAAGTGGCAAGTGAGTAATAGCCTAGCTCTCTGGCAGCCAGCTGCTAGGCCTACTGTTTACATGCCAACTGATTACCCTAATTTCAAACGCATGCATGGCAGCTAGGCTGATAAATAGTCCCCTCCACCACCATCACCCTCTATTTCCCTATTGTGAGCCACTGCAGGCTAGTCAGCCAGTTGGACCCATAATACCTTTTTGATTATTCAATAAATAACCCATAATTCGACATTGATTGGGGCTGCGAATGGGCTTTGTGGGGAGGACGGATTGGTTAGGTGGTTGAAAGGGTGGGGCGGGTGGGAGGGTATCGACCAGTGGTGGTCATTGCTTCGATGACCACTGGTCGTTGGGGGTCACTGAATGTTTGAATACACACAAACAGGCAGGGGCACATTTGTGTAGTAGCACACACCACTGCCTCTCCCCTAATGTAATTAGGATAAGGGTCATTAGTTCAGCCTCATTGCTTATTGTCCAAACAGAGATGTCCGAGACTAATGGAAGCTACTTAATAATTCGGGTGAAAGATGAGAAACAATGAGACAGTGTAGATGTACTTTTTGTAACCATTCTCCTTGTTGTTATTTAACACAGCCTTCATGGCTGCAAACATTGCTGGAATGTCTCTGTCCACATTTAAATAATGACATGTTAGTTCGTTACAAAGCTGGAGCACTCAGCAGAAAGCAGCCGGTCAAGTGATCCTGACAGTTGGCAGCTTGACACTGATTTTAACCACCAGTATTTGGTCACATTTGTTGGCCTTAGGCCCATTATGTTAACCACCTTGATGAACATTGATTGTCTAATTCTTATCTCTGCTTCCGGCAATATGACCTCACTTCATTGCTTCAAAAATTTGCCAATGTATCTCGGCCCCAAATTATCCCCACTGCTGTTGGCGAGTGCCTCACTGTGACATGGTTAGTATGGACCGTATTGAAACCTGCCCCCAAATGGATTATTCCTTTCTCCTAAGTAGGATGGATTTTATGGTGCTTGCCTGATCACTATCTGAAACCCACTAATCGTTTGTCTCTCTCTCCCTCTGTGTATGCGCGTGTGCGTGTATGTGTGTGTAAACCCCCCCGCTGCCTTGATGTTGCCATTGAAGTGGCCCTGGCGTTGTACTTATTGGAGTTCCCTGATGTTAGATATTGGAATATTGATCTCGAAGAATGTTTAGCTTTCACTCTTCTCTGGTTTCATTTATATGCTCACACAGCTGACGCCCGCTTCACACAGCAGTACAAGCTGCAGATGTGGCAGTACATGAGGGACCTAGATCAAATCAAACTCTCAATCAATGCTGGAGGGGGGGAAAAAACCTGAGTAAAAGATTTGGGTTTCAGAGGGATTCCACACACAACACCATGCATATCTGAGGGGGGCTGGAGCCAGATCAAACAAACAACAATCAATTGTGTTAGAAAAAGTCGTTGGTTATAAATAAACTATGCAAATTAGATGACATTGTCTTCATTTTATTCTATTTAAAATGGAGATGGATAAATTGGTTCAGACCATCAGGTCATCGTTTATCGTCTCACACTTAAACCTGAGTGGTTCAGTTTGATTAGGCCCTGCAGGACAGCAGGTACCCTTTGTTCTGTGGGAAGTTCCATTATGCCATGAGTTGGCATTACAGGTCAGAACACACACACACCCACACACACACACCTACCTACACACAAACACACACACACTCCAGTGTCTCCAGAGCAGACTCATGCAGTCATCACCACTTAACGGGCAGCTTATGACTTCAAAAGGAAAATAGCGAGCAGCAGCCCTCCACGTTTCAGAGACACCGACCGACTGAGCGAGTCTCACTTTAACAACAGTTGCATTACAGCGCGATGTCGGTTTCCTATTAAATACCTTCTCCCAATTACCCATTATTTCCCCCTATAAACCCACTGCAGACTGCACTGAAAGGCTGTTTCATCCCGCCGTCACCCCTGCGTCCTACGGTTGCGGAACTAGATGCAACTGGGAGAAGAAAAGAGAGCGAGAGGGTAAGAAGAGGGGGAGAGAGGGGAAAGAAAAGGTAATTTAATGAAGTGAAACGTTTGATGCTGTAAATAAAAAGCAGGCTGGTCGTGGGTGAGAGGCGGAGGCTAATGGACTTTGTTGGATGGTAGGTGTGGAGCTGCTGATCTTTAAAAAGCCTAAATAAAAAAGAAGTGAACTTCTCAGAAACAATGCCAAGAAAACCAGCAGCCCCCTTGTGCTGGATCCCTCGCCTGGGGCATTTACTCACTGGTGGGGCTTATTATGCAATTACAGCAAGGTAGAAAGCACCGCCAACCCCCTCATCTGAGTGTGTGGGTTTATGGTTATGTGTGTTTGTATCTAAGTATGTCTGCGTCTTACATACTTTTATACTATTATAGTTTTAATTTCAGCAAACCACTGCTGAGTTAGGTTTGTAGAAGAGAAGCCTAAAAAAGAAAAGAAAAGGAAACCAATATAATGCAGCAGAGAATGAGAAATGACGAGAAAATGAACGGAAAAAAAGACAGCACAGGAGGACTCGAGAAGTTAAAAGATGGGATAAGAGAAAGTAAAATCAGGAAATTTGTTTGGAGAAAACGGGGACTGACAAGAAAGGGAAACAGAAGGCATGAATAAAAGAAAAGGCACGAGTAGTTAAAGGGGAAAAGGAAGGAAGGAGGAAAGCAAAGAAATGAGAACACACGATTATGAAGGTTAAACAATGGCA
Organism: Pleuronectes platessa; assembly: GCF_947347685.1. Lineage (NCBI taxonomy): Eukaryota > Metazoa > Chordata > Actinopteri > Pleuronectiformes > Pleuronectidae > Pleuronectes > Pleuronectes platessa. Next base: position 19,629,644 of record NC_070638.1, on the reverse strand, counting down.
GTGGTCATTATGCTTCACTTTCAATGAGAGGGAGGAGAGAAATCACCCCCCATTTATAATTCATATCCTCAATTACCACTAATAAAGTGGCATGAATGGGGCCAGCCCAGGGAATGGTGCAGGCACAATTACATGTAGTATTGCCTGGCATTAACATTTTCTATTTGAACATTTTTCAGCCTCAATTTCTCTTGGAGTTAATAAGAGCGATGATCCCTCCTTGACTTTTTCATGAAATTATTGTTCGGTTATAATATTCCAATCTATTAGCCCCCCCCTCTCAGTAATGTATTCTACCATTTAATAGCCTGACCTGACTGTACAGAGAGATGGAAAGAGAGAGAGAGGAAGAGAAAGACCATGACATTGATGAGAGGAGTGGGTCTTGTCGTTTTGACCGCAGTGGGGGTGAGACAAAGGTCTGATATATCCCATACAGCGTTTGAAATGAGGTCCCTCACGAGGCCGTGCCTATCATCTGAAAACCTTTCCATAGCTGCGCTGCCGTTTTTCAACACATGTTTGGGAACCGCTGAAGGGCCGATTTGAAATCTTACCATGTTGCTGCAAGCAACTCGGTCGGCCGAGTTTCTGTTGAGGAAATAATTGATATATATATTGTATATGATGTAGACATGACTGCAGACGGACCATTGACCAACTCAACCGAACAGCCTTTCTATCCCAGGCCAACCTTTCCTAGGATTGAAATCTTGGATAGGTTAGCCCGTGAAGGATACACCCATTAGAGCCTTTGTTGCTTGGGGATTAAAGGACACATTTGGAGGAACCATCGAAATGAGACTTAGTCCACCACCTTCAGGCAACCTGTCTTCAGCAGCCCCTGATGGGGACACAGCTATAGTATCATATATCTTAGCTACAACCCAATTTGCTACACACTAGGTGTACTTCATTCCATCGCTTTTCTACCTCTTATCTGATGTTCTTGCTGCTACCCTACTCAAAATATATCACATCAACATCATTGAGTGAGACATATATCATGACCAAACAACTAGAAGTTTTAATTGTATTAGAATTGCTAGCAGTGCTTGAGCATTAAAGCTATAACAAGTAGTAAAAAGATATCGGCACGCATAATGCCATATTCCTGCAGGCCACAGTAACTCTGTAAACTCCGATGTTGGTGAAATCAAAAAGGAACGTAAAGTATAATCTAACCCAGAGACACGTATAAAAAACATCAAAGCTACAAGCTACATGCATTGTGTTGCATTATTATGCCGGTGGTCGCTGCAGTATGGAGCCACGTGCCCGATCCCCTGGCTGGTCTAATGGGCCTGTGTACTCCACCTTTCCTTTCCTGCTCTTTCACTGCCTCCCTCCCTCTATCCCTCCTTCATCCTCCCACATAAAATGGCAAAAGTATTCAGCAAACCTGCCTGCCCGCTTTTATATAAAATAACAAAGTGTTCAAAGCTTGTAAAACACTGCAGGACTGACAGTTTAGCAGACTCCCCACAGACTAGAAACGTCTATTGTGGAGTCAGCAGCAAGGAACCGAAGAATATAGAATAAAATAGAATAGGATAAAATGAAATAGAATAGAATAAAAACGGATCAACTAAGAGCTACAACTATGGTATAGCGATTTTTGCCATCGCACTCTTAAGTAACACACACACACACACACATACACACACAGATGGGGAAAGAAGGGGACTGACTGAAACACCCTCTCTTGCTTGCCTTTTATTTTCTGACATACAAAAATTACCCACATAACACATACACACACATTGTCTCACACTGTAACACGCACACAGACACACGCACACCATGTGGCTAGCTGAGAGCCAGCTGTTCCTTTCCACTTCACATCACTATGGGCTAACGACTGCTAATCCCCCATAGCTTTCCCCTCAAAGGAACGAAGGCACCAGCCATGATCTAACTCCTATTGAATTCCAATTACCCTCCACCGGGATTTCACAATAAGAGTCCCCCCTATCACCACCACCTCCACCAATAAGAGCCACCCATCCCGGCGATAAAGTAACAACAAGAGCACATGTTACATTTTATTCATTTGTTATTAATGTTTATGGTTTGAATTCAGTTATACTAAGACGCCAGAGCGGTTACTTGACTCCAACAAAGCTGAAGTGAAGCTGAATTTTTCCCCCACATAGCAACAGTTGCATCCTTGGCTGGAATTGTCCACCCCTTTCTTTTTACCAGGGAAGATTTGCCCCTCACTGCCAGGCAGGCTGCCTTGTAAAAGACCAGCATCAATGAATGGAGGCCCAGCGGGGAGCCTGGCAAGCGCACACTACTAAAACCCTCCCCTCCCGTCAAGAACACATAGTACACACCCTCCCTTGCCTCCTTCCATCTCCTGCTTCTCTTCTGCACTCTTGCTCTTTCAGTCCTAGTTATTAACTTTATAGGCATGAATCAGGAATGTAAATCCCTAATGAACAGCCCATTCAGACAATAACAGGATGATAAATTGCATGGTTTGAAAACATGTACACACTATGGTCTGCAACCATCAATATCTATATAATAATGGGCAGCAGTTTCCAAAACCTAAGGACTTGTAGTGGTCCACGTTCCCCAACATATTTGGTTTAATTTTGCCCCATGAAACCCTAAATTCCAGTCTTTCAGAGAACAACACTGGGCAATAAAACAGTGGGTGGCTCCCTATAGGGATGGAGGGCGATGGGATTCCTGGTAAAGTCTGAGACAAAATGCTGCTATGGTTACAGCGGGTGGGACGGGACCAAAGACAGCTAGACAACAACTGAGAATCAGTCATGTACGTAATGTACAGAGTAATATGAGCAGTTCCCAAATCACAAGGGTTTACCAATAATGTCAGTCCCTCAACTTGGTAGCTGCCTATATTGCAAATAGATTTTTAACAAACTGTTTGTAGCGCCTCTCAAAATACGACACCAAGCAGATGGCCTGATCAGTGTGTACACCACAACTCCCACTTCCTTTAAAACACAAATGATGTGCCATGAATATCCTCTCTCTGGTAATAACAAATAGGAAAACAAATCAGAATAGACAGCCGTGATACACACAAACTTCTTTTTGAAAATTCAGTTTACATGACAGTTCACATGACAACATTAACTTAAGTGTTTGCCAAAAGCATAACATCATTCGGTTTAGACCAGTAACTGCCATGATCATCATCGTATGGGTGATTATTCAATATGACACCACGGCTGCCAATGACTCTGAGGTGGGAGAGTGAAATAGCAGAAAATAATGTGTCTGGTGCAACTGGGATAGAAGCTAAAGGTCAAAACGAGTTTGTGTGGCGCTCTCACTGTGGTATTGGCACTCCGGTTTTTTCCCCTTCTTAAAATGTCCTCATTCACACTTTAATGTATTTTATATGATTACATTATTATGGAGAGATCGAGTCACGGCATCATTCATTACCACGCACAGATCCAAATAGGATGCAGGGAGACTTAGCAACAGAGTGTATTCCAAATACAATGATTAAATTTGAGTTTTTCATGCTCAGACAGTTTGGTATATTCTGACCTTTTGAATCTGGATATGAGCATGACTCAAATGCTGTTTGCAGCACAGCTAAATATGTTCACCAAGCTACTGTTTAACTTAATAGTCTTAGCCAAACCAGCATTATGCAACGGATTATATCAACTTACTTATCGTTTTTGGTGGCACACATGTTACAGGCATACGGGCGCCTCTTTTAGTCCCACTCTCCAAACACCTGTAACCATGTTACTAGTGAGCAAATACAATCTGCTGCAATAAGTACACAATTGAATGTAGGTTGGTCAATTAAACTGCTGCAATCAGGCCCAGTAAATTCAACAATAATCCCCTATTTTTGATCAGTTCGGAATATTTTGACGTCATTAAACTGGCATTCATCTGCTATAGTCTGGAGGAAAATTAAAAAATTCGAGGAGTAGTTTTCTGCATTCTTTACAGCGACAACCGAGGATCATTAAGTGTTTCATTTTGGTGAATGGACAATGGAACCGGAGCTCTGGTTAGGTAATTGATAGGTTGTGTTTTCTGTTCACAATAACCACTGAACCGCGACGACTCGGAGGCCAAAAGAATGAATCACCACCGACTGGCTTGAGAGTCCGCTTTTGCAAATGTTACATCGTGTTGCATTAAAATATTTGAGATACATTTAAAAAACACTTGGAAAGCAAAAGCTATACATTTCCCTTAACTTTTGGTTAATATTTCTGTCCCCTTTCTTTCTTGTTCTTCTTCCTACTTTCCTTACATTTCCTTCCCTTCATAGCTCTTTTACAATCCCTCACAGAAGATATCATTTTGGGTCCGGTCTAACAGTTAGCATCAATCCCTATATCTGACATTTATTCATTTAAAGCAGGCGTCACGCAAAGGAATTGGAGCATAGAAAGAGTGTTTCTTTGTTTTCATAATGACTTTTCAAAGGTTGTACATGGAGGTTAGCAATGTTTAGTCCAAACCACTCCAGTTTTCCTTTGTTCCGCGCATGCAACACGTCAGTTAGAAACCACAAAGGTGAAAAGTCAGGAAAATCCGTGACAACTGTTTCTCACTCACATTTTCCCAGAGGCAAATACACTGTAGACATTGGGCTCCTCACCCATGAGAGTTTGGATGTTGATGTTTTTTTCCCCCTCTCCATGTTCTTGGTAATATATCTGAGGTTTTACAGGCCCCCTTCTCTCAGTCCAGCTGTTAAACGAGACTCATAGAAGTCGGAGTCGATCTCGCAACAATCACAGCTCAACAGGAAAGTGAGGAGATTCGCCGCCATGCCAGAGCTCCAATCAGAGGAGACTGAGCCTTAAATGTCACAGCAAATTGGACATTAGGGTGCTTTGCTTGTTATGACTCGAATGGAAGAAAAAAAACATGAGCGGGACATTGTTTGGTTAATTTCCGTTTCTTCTGTGAGTAAGTGTGCGTATGTGCATGTATACCGTGGCCATCTATCCTCTCAGACATGTTTAATAGGTCTTTGGCTGCGTTGACCGAGGGTGTAAATGTGTCATACTTTATTAAAAATCCCAAAGAAGAGGTCTAACATTAATCACCGGCTCTTGTTTATGAAAGTCATAAATGTTTCACTGAGTGCTTTATTGTTGGCCGTCAGGTTTGGAGAAGCATAGAGGGCCCTTAGCATGTGAGTGTGTGTGTTCAGTCCACCCCTGCATCATTAAAGCACCGCGGAACCCATGAGATATTCTCTCTCTCTCTTCCTTCCCTCTTGCTCTTTCTCTCTCTCAGGCTTTTTGCCATGTTGTCAGAAAGTATGACATCACCGTGCCCTTTGACCCACATAGTCAGGAGAGCGCTGATTGGATGATTGGCTTACAGAGGACATCCACATTGACTCCAAACTCAATTCTGCTGATGTCAGGAGCTATTACAACTGACGACATGCACACACAGATAGGACAGGAAAGTGTGTGTGTGCAAGTGTGTGTCTGTGTGTACAGTGTTTGTCCATGGGTGCTGGTGTGTGCAGTCATGTCCAGGGTTATATAGGTCAAATGTCTGATTCCCTGCTGAAATACCAGGCGAAATGTCAAAGTCTGCCTCTGAGCAATCCCTCAGATCAATAGTTCAATTGGACATAAATCCAATACTCTATTCAAAGGGCCAACATGTTAGATCACGAGCCAGCCTCCGTCCGAGCTGCTTTAACCATACCTTGCTTGAAACAATACCATAGCATAAGAATTGTGGAGCTCATTCATCCTACGCAGGAATTTGTAGTTGTTATTACATGAGTAAGGTTTGTGTTAATGGTTTTTTGAAGGTTTTTTGGTGCAGTAACACCAAAATCAATGGTTTCTGGGAAGATCACTGGTTCCAGAGCTTTATGTTAATAGGAGTATTTAGCACACTCCGCTTTTCATATCCTGTATATACCTTTACCACAGTAGACATGTCTTTAGACTCTGTATCAGAACCAAGGGTGACAGTTTAGAGTAAGAGCACAATATTTGAAAGCAACCTGGTTTTATTTAAAATGAGAACCTCAGTGACATGCTCCATGCTTTTTAATAATCTCAGATGAGTGCTGAACTTTCATTTTCCATCTACAAGATGAGAACTACATCCTATGGACGCATTATGGAGCTATAAGATGACAATGACATGGCTCAAAGGTTCAGATAGGGAATCTGTAATAGCAGTTCCCTCTCCGCCGTTAGGATTTCTGTTGAGTCAATGTCCCTTGGAAGCTTGTCTCAGCTTCTCACTGTGAATAGACTATAACATAGAGTAGATGTGTGTTGTGGAGCTGCACAGTGAAAAGTCATCTCTGTGCAATCATCGCTGCTCTTTTAGCTTTTCCCCCAAAGTCCCACGTCAGAGGCATAAAAGTCATAACAATACTTCTAAAAAGACAATGGTTCGCTGTGTCTGCGTTACCCGTGACATCACGACAAATCATAAATTCAAAGAGCCCCCCCCCCCCCCTCCCGTGCTCGTCCCCCTCCTAGTTAAGTGTGGAATAATGTCATCTTAATGATTATTTTTTTGCGGCATGCCATAACAGCATAATTCAGAGAGGGCGTAATGATTTTTTATGCCCCTGACATATTGTTTTGCGGGGAGTGACATAAAAGCACGGTGACATGTGGCATTTTGGGAAAGGTCAGGCGCTCCGTCTCGGCCGCCCGTCCATCTTCATAACGTCGCCACTTGTCATATGGAAACTGGCATCACCAATCGTTGTCTCTCCCTTGTCGCCGGCTGCCGCTCTTATCCTCTTATATCCAAACTCTCTTCTTGTTTCCGTCTGCCCCCTTTTATCATCGCAGACCCCTCTTTCATTTTCCGTTGCCGTTTTTTTCCGTCACGCCATATCTCATGTTTAGTCTATAAGACAAGACTTTTTTTTCTTGTCATGGAGAAAATTATCACCGTAGGGAATAGGACACAGGATTTACACACACGCACACACACAGAAGCGAACACACACATACGCAACGCCTTGGGGGTTCTGCGGGGGTCCGGGGTCCGCATGTCAGCACCAGCTGTGAGGGCCGTGGTAACAGAGAGAGGGGCTAATACTAATGTGATAAATGCATCAGCTCTCGTTCCAGGCAAATCGTGTGTGTCTGTTTTTGTGTTTGCCGGTTGCTGGAGCCACAACGCGTCTGCCAAACTGATGCTCTGACAACATTTTGTCACATTTCCTCTCAAGAGGATGCCAAGCTGGTGGATGTCACGACCACAGGACATTGTTCACGAGGGATCCGAATACAAGATTGGCTGCAATCAAAATGGATAATGCAGAGCTTTAACCATTTATAGTTAGACTCACGTTGCTCTTTGAATGTAAAAATCGTTGACTGCAGAAAAGCACCAATTAATAATAAATTAATTAAAATATGTTGAACGTATGAACACATGAACAGCTGCTGTTACACTTATTTTGTGATGTTGATGCTCTTCACGGAGACCAAGTGAAAACAGCAGTCGTGTTTCAGAGGGAAAGTAGTGGTGCCTGTGTGTCCCGACTGTTGTCCAATTAAGTCATCACCTATTTTTGGCAGTTTTATCCAATTCTGTTGCTGGGTATTTTAAAACCTTACAGCTTTTACAAGATCAGCGATTCTTGAAATCAACAACCCACCCTGCATCCCCGACACTGTCCCCTCTGCTCTCCCTTTCTTCTGACTTTATCAATCCCGTCTCTCTTATTTCACCCACCATCAGTGGGAGTGGCAGCCCTGCGTCCTCCATCCTGTCCACTTCACATAACCGTTCTCTGACAACTGTGTCTTAAGGTCTTTAAATGGGCCGACACCCATGTGCGTGTTTGCGTGGGTGGCGTGTGGACTCCGTGTAGAAAATGATACAGTCCTTTGACGCACGGCGAGGAAGATTCACTACGTTGCAAGGGTGGGCATAGTCGGCCCACAGACATACACGCATGCGGATACACGCACCTAGAGTCAGATGCATGTGTGAGGACAGAGTGCCCGTGTGTGTTTGCGGGTCACACGGTGTCAGGGAGGGTGAGTGAGGTGTAATTTCTCTGCAGTAATACTCAACACTCCGGCACTGACAGCTTTAATGGTGATGGCCTTATTATAGAGAAGACGCCTCGTGTGGTGTGTGTGCGTTCGTGTGTGTGTGTGCATTGTAATGGTGATGGCCATATTATAGTGAGTGGGAGACGGCTAAAAGGCTTGGATTTATACCAGGCCAGGTTTACTGACATAAGAATAATAGGGCAGAGGAGGGTGAGGGTGTGGGTGGATGGAGGGTGGGGGTGGATTGGGTGGGGGTGAGGGCCATCTGCTGACTCTTGAAGTAGTGTGAGTGTAATCAGAGCTGGATTGTGCCAATGAGGAGAACATAGAGAATAAGCACAACTTAGAGAATAGAATAGGAACTAGATAAAAAAAAAAATGTCTGTATGTGTGTTTGTGTGTTTGTGTGTGTGCGTGCGAGCTTGCGATGTCTACTTCCAGTAAAAACAGGGTAACACGACTCCGAGGGCCTGCGGTTCATGTTATGTTGGTCTGATTTACCGTCTCACACACACATTTAACACACAAACACACATACACATACTCCCAACACCTTTCTCTCTCTCTTCTATCAGCCAATCTCCCTTTCCTTCCCCCCTTCCACCACATTGTTAGCTAACCTCCTCGTCTGTCTCGCTGTGATAATCAGAGTTATACTTCCTGTAACTACACACCGTTACAGGACGTGCACCTGCTCGGCCGTTGCACTGGAGGAAAAGTATGGCGTGCCTGGTTTCAGGAGAGATAACGGACGGCCCCTGCAGTCGCGCTGCGGCATAAATTGTCGGGTAACATGGGTTAACCTCTTCCTCGTATTACAAAACTGGGGCTGCGCTAGGCCTCGTTTGTTGGTTCCACAAAAATAAATCACTCACACGGTCCCTCTCTGCACAGCGCTATCGGTCTGCCTAAAAATATCTTTTCAAAGTGACTCTTGTAGTTGTTAGTGTTATTCAAAGTTTCAAGATTCAAAGCCTTTATTGTCATTTTAAGAAATAACTAATTATCAATGCAATTAAAATCTTATTTCTTTACGGCTATACCATCATCTCAATGCAAAAATGATTAAATATAAATAAGAAATTGAATTACGAAGATAAATAAATACAAGATAAATAATTAAAAATTCAAGTCCATTCTTATCTATTATCAAATACACCCTATACATATTGAGGTAATAATAATGAGTACACAAAGTACAAAGTGCTGCACAACAAGAAAAAGCTAATTATTAAAATACAAAGTGCTACACAACAAGAAAACAAATGTTAAATATACACAAGAACATACATGGTAATATAAATATTTATAATAGAGATAAAATACCAAAATATCCTGGTACCCCAAGAAAATTCTGTAAATATTATTTCTGAAAAAGACAGGTAGAAGGCAGACAGTTCTAACAGTTAAAGGGGATTTGAAAAGAATCATTGCGCATAGACACAATATTATATGTTACATAACCTTAAATACGTGTGTTCTAACAGTGTAATACCACAGCTATTGTTAAGTACCTGCTCTAAAACAACTCAGCAACTTAAAACCGATGATTTTCTGACCTGAGTGAACAGTATACGTGTATCTGATTGAGAGCTTAAAGGGTTCTTTATGCCGACTAAGTTCCTAACGGCGAGAGCTCTTGATCCTGAAGGATCCAGCTCTCATTTCAGTCTGTAAACAAGCCTGCTGTTGTGTGTTTATCCTGGATCACTACACCGGGCCGAAACACGGCTCCCCTGCTCCCTAAATACACGACATGTCCCTCTAAATGGGTAACTGTGAGTAACAAGCACCATTATTACTCTCCCATATTAGTATGATTTAATAAGTAGAATTTGGTGGATTGGCTCACAGCTGAGCATAACAAGCATCCTTTAATAACATGACCTTAAATATTTTTTATGAGCCCATAATCATGTCTATTTCTGGTTTGTTTTGGATCACCTTTAGGCCTCAATATGTCTACCATACTTCCTTATTAGTAGACATAATAACCTCCACATAAATTATTATTTAAGTGCATGCACATGACAGCTATTAGGAAAACATTAAAACGTTGGTTTCTCAATCATCATGCAGTTATTGTACATGAGAACAACGTGAATAGAAGTATTTCACTATAATGAGAACTTCACTCTAAATGTATTTTATGAGAAAACTTCTCGAGCAAAGCAACCTTTTTCTTCACATAAAAAAAAGATTGAATCCTGAGTGGAACCTAAATACAAAAATATATTACATATAATCAACATCACTCTCAAACATGCCATTATTGTTGCTTAAATTGAAAAAACACAGCACAAACAATGTATTTAATCTAAAAATGTTAAATATGCAGTAGTTAAGTTTGCATTGATTCCAGTCGTCTACAGTCTAACTTCAATTTGCATTCTAGTCCAGCTGTCAGTGTCAGTGGATTCAAATCAAAGGGTGTGGCTGATAGAATCACCTGTTAGGGCTGAATTCTGTTCAATAACAGGTCTTCTATTGTGCTTTTGGCAATATTTTCATATCTAGTGATCGCTTCTTGCTTTTATTCGTGGATTGTTAGATGAAGGTGTACACAATCACAAAGCCTGTTCACTATCTGCCTGCCGCTCTGCTGTGGAGGAGAGACAGTTACAAGTCCAAGGTGCAAAGTATCTATGACACACACACACATATTTACCTCTTTCAGTGTGTGTGTGTGTATGTGTGTGTGTGTGTGTGCGTGTGTGTGTGTGCAGGCACCAGCAGCAGACACAGGCCTGTCACATCCTGTGTGTGTGATAAGCCCTAATGACGACACCTTTTGACTGATTGAATTTTTTATTTGTCTGCTAACGTCTCTCAAGCTGGCATATTTTACATTGAAGATAAATAATGCTGCCTCAAGTGTGTGTGTGTGTATCTGTGTGTGTGTGTGTGTGTGTGTGTGTCTGTGTGTTTATGTCTCTCTCTTCAAAGCATGTTATATTTGCCAATTCAACTCAATAACAAGTAGCGAATGAAGATGTTTTGTTTAATGAGTGTGTGAAACACAATTGTGTGTACGTGTAAGGGTTACTACACTTAAATAGAATCATCATATTTGACCGCTACACTGCTCCCTTCAATACATTTACCTCAACCCTCCTATGTTACAGAGAGTGAAAATATGTGTGCATCACATTGAAAGTACAGTTTCCTCTGAAAAAAAGATATATTCATGAGAATAAGGGGCTGCTTGAAATATAAAATCGAATAACATAAAGCCTTCCGATAAGTAAGACGTCACTGCCTTAGCTGACCTGATCTCCTCGGGCAAGTTGTTCCAGAGCCTCGGGGCCCTGACTGTTAAAGCCCCGTCCCCTTTAGTTGAGCAGAGATCATGGAGAGCAGAACACAGAGCAATCTTAAAATCTATCCTTAAACAGACTGAACTGGTACATATATAAAACCTACTTGAGACAATTAGTCATCAACACTGTTCATGTCTTGACTGTCGCTGAAGGGGTTTCTAAAACCAGCCTTCAAGGTTTCCATCTCTGGCACACCTGAGAAACAGCAGCTCTTTTATGGCAGTGAAACTCTGAAAGGACAGTGTACTCCTGCATGTCTGCACCAGTGTGGTATGATCTCAGCGTTCCCTGTCCACATCCACCCTCTTGCCCCCGCTGTCCTCTAATCTTGTTTGTCGTAGAGAGAGAACTAGAGCTTCCCGGGCGAGGTGTGTTAGCCACTAATGAATTTACTGCCTGATAAGAAGGGTGCCCGTGCAGATACAACTCACTGCCGTCATAAAACGCTGGAATAAAAACCTACGTAATTAACCTTTACTAGCTGTGTGCATAGGTGGTGCCGCCTGACGTGGAGCGTACGTGCCGGTGGGAGATGTGTGTGTGCTCTTCGTCTGTGCATGTTTGCATGTGTCCGCCAGTGTCTGGTCATACCTCCTTGTGTGTGTGTGTGTGTGCGTGTATGTATATGTGTTGTGCGTTGATGGGGAGGAGGCGCTGCTATTGATAACGCAGCAACTATCAATTGATCGTTAATCACATCTTGCCAGATAAGCACGTCATCTGATTGACTCCAGACTGACTGGAGACAATAAATACATATAGTCCATAAAAAAAACAGCAAAGCACCATGGGAGAGCAGGACGGGGTCCGACACGTGCCGCGGTGGTGCAAACATCCTCAACTGTGATATGAGTTACATGGAAGAGAGGGAGAAGGGAAGAGAGAAAAGTTGAAGATAAGAGAAGGAAAGAAAGAAAAGGAAAATAGAACTGAGGAAAGAAAGGAGAAAAGAAGAGAAGATGGAAAGAAAAAGATAAGAAAAGAAGAGGAAATTGAATGAGATGAAATGAGAAGAAAAGAAAGACATACTGAAGAAAAAAATGGAATGACAAAAAGAAGAGAAGAGTAGAAGATGAAATTAAATGAGGAGAAAATATAGAGAAAACGGAAGAGAATAGATAAAAAGAAGAGCAAGGAAAGCCGAAGAGGAGAGGAAAGGAGGGGAGAAGAAAAGGAGAAGAGAAGAGACATCATTAAGACTTTCTCTCGCCATCCATTCACCAACAGGAAGCCTCTTGTCGTCCAGCAAGACATATAAGACCTGCAATTCTTCTCCTCCTTCTACCACTGAGCCATTTCCTCTATTGTCAAAGACACACACACTGTAATGGGTAATAGATACAGGACTAATGCCTGGGCTAAGGAATAAAGATAGATGGATAGGGAGGCAGGCAGGGAGGAGAAGGCAGAGAGGAGTGAGTTATGAAGCAGTACCCAGGGGGTTAATTCCTCACAGGCAGTTTTCATACGCTACACACACATGCAGGGACACACACAGAGAGTAAAGGTGATGTCTGACCCGTGCCAAGCCGGTAGCACGCTAGTTAAAAGTGAATAAGTTTATGGCCGGTGTAAGCCCTCATACATCAAGGAGCCGTTTGTTTAGCCAGCAGTGTGACAGGGTACAGTAACATGGGCAGGGCCGCACAGTGGATACAGCCGTGATGAATGGGGGCTTGCAGGAGGGATAGTGTCTCAGCATCTCTCAGTGTGTGCCTGTGTGTGTGTTTGTGTGTGTGTGTGTGTGTGCGTGAAAGGGACATCAAAGCATGTTTTTAGCTCTTTAGATTAATGGCGATTCCAGTATTGGATCTAAGTGATGTTTTTCCTATGTGAAGAATCTCTTTTTGAAGGTGTAAATATTGCAAACACCCTCCTTGACTTATCGTGCAGCACCTGGTGTGAAATGATATTTCTCTGCAGTATTGATAAAAGCTTATGGGTCAGTGTATAATCTGTTAAATAGTTTTTTTTGTTGTTGTCCTGCTTCAATTCCAAGTCCAAGTTTTTCCTCAAGCAGAATAACTTTGATTGAAGAAACGAATCTAAAAGTTAACTTGTAAAGCAGGTTGTTCCATATGACAAATTATTGGATTTACTAGTAATTTCGTTATAGGCTGTTTTCTGCCTCTTTTACTCCACTACTTCCAAAGCTGGGCAATTCTGGAGATGGATTGATGTGCACCGTGTTATTGCTTTACAATTTCATGTTTCGTACTTGGCTCACAATCCCTCCATCAATATCCAAGTGCAGCAGAGAGCGCCCTAAATCTATGAGCAACCATTACGGATGAAAAAAGAAAACAATTACATGTGACAAAATGAAGCTGTTTGAAAAAAACAAGTCCACGTTAGAGGACAAAATGTGGTTTTACTGTACATAGATTCAAAGATTCATAAATTTGTAAAACACAATGCATTGCCATAGATTGAACCACTAAACTGAAGGCAATAAAATTGTAAAAACTTGCGGAACCTCCAGGGGGACTTTCCATGATGAATGTCCATTTACAAATAATGGGGAGTTTTCATATGATTCAAGTCTAGAAAGAAAAATCCAAAATGACATGATAATGATGATGATTATGTTTTACTTACAGAGCATGAAATGATTTCTTTAGAAATTTAACAAATAAAAGACCTGTGTCTTTCCACAAGGGGGATAAAAGTCCAGACATTTTAGAGTTTGCTGCCATCCCTACTCGAATCTTCAATTTTTTGGAAGTAAAGCACTAAATCATTGGAGCACCCATTTCAAATGCTTTTTAGGTATTAAAACTGCTCAGGACTTTTACTTAATAATTCCATTATCCCTCTACTAACTCCTTAACTCCTCCTCCTCTTCCTCACCCCATCCTCGTCCCGAGCTCTGTCCCGTACCACTCCAGCTGTGGATCTGACTGTACCACGGTGCTGAGCAACAATAGTCCACTCAGTCTGTATCAGTGTACGTGTGTCTATAAGGCTGCAAACAATAGGTTCATTATCAGTTGATGACAATAAGGACAACAGCTCTGTTCACATTTGTCCACTGCTGCATGTTGCGTTCTCATCGCAGCCAGTCAGTGAGACTGTCTGTTTGACAGAGAGCAGGAGAGGAAGACAGGACAGACCCAGAGACAGTGGAGGCGATAAAGAGACAGTCATGGAGACAGACAGGTGGATACGGGCAGGAGAGAAAGAGTGAGCGCCCCCATCCAGCCAGCCGCCATCTCTCCACCCATAACTCACTTTTCTCCCTCTTGGCGAGGGAAAACAATAAGATATAACAATTGGCAAATGGCTGAGGCAGGCGGAGCATTACAAATGAAATGTAATGTTGTTACAGTTTGGAAATAATGAATTATGAGGATAAGCGGGGATCTGTAAAATCGCTGTAGCGATTTACCGGGGGTTTCATTTTTCAACTGTATTGAATTATGGGGAATTGGCCTCATTCAACTGCAAAATACAAAATGGGAAATAGGAGGATGATTCACCGTTACATTCAGTGTGTGTGTGTGTGTGTGTATGCGCAAGCATGTGCAACACGTCAGTGTTTATGTATTTGTTTATGTAAGTCCGCGGGTGTGCTTGCGGATTGTGCATGGGATGTGGTTGTATGTCTGTGTGTGTGTGTGTGTGTGTGTGTGTGTGTGTGTGTGTATGTGTGTGTGTGTGTGTGTGTGTTCATCCCCCTAGACCTGTTGAGGGCTTTTTCTCGCTCACCCCATCGCACATGTGATAAATGTCCCTTATCGCCTCTGTCATTGTAATAGCCCCACAACAGGCCCAGAGAGAGATAGAGATGCTGAGAGGGGTGAAAGAAGGATGGAAAGAGGGGTGAAAGAAGGGGGAGTATGAGGGGATCGGGTCATGGAGATGTTGAGAGAGTCAGAGTGACCAAAAAAAAAAGAAGATGGTGAAAGAGAGAGAAGGGAGAGGGAGGGATGGCGGAGTGGAATGGGATAGCTGGAGTTATCAGCCGGTCTTGTATGGGAAGAATACGCATCAAGCTGCCAATCATCCGGCCTGAAAATTGCTCTGAGATTTGAGTCCCCAGACGGTGTGTGTGTATATGTGTGTGTCCAAAGAGAGAGAGAGAGTATCCAAAGCCCCTGTCTTCTCTGTGCAATTAATGCCCCCCATCCCTTCATCCGACCATCTCACCCTCTTTTTTTCCCTCGCCGCTTTTACTGCTCAAACGCGAAAAAACACATCTCTTCTCTCCCTGTCACTAAAACCCATACTCAAGTTGTTTGAAACACTGTTGTCGTCAGTGGCACCGGCTATTAGTGGGGGGGAAAAGGAGAGAAAGGGAGGAAGTGAGAGGGAGGGATG
Organism: Pleuronectes platessa; assembly: GCF_947347685.1. Classification (NCBI taxonomy): domain Eukaryota; kingdom Metazoa; phylum Chordata; class Actinopteri; order Pleuronectiformes; family Pleuronectidae; genus Pleuronectes; species Pleuronectes platessa. The sequence continues at coordinate 19,613,974 of NC_070638.1, read as the reverse complement.
ATCGAGAAGATGGGAAAGATCGGAGGAGAAAGGCAAAGGAGAGAAGAGAGGGAAGGTTAATATGTGAGCAGAAACCATTTCGGTCTCTTTAATTTTGTATTGATCCGAGCTGCTCCCTCAAATGTGTGTGTGTTTGTGTGTGTGTGTGTGTGTGTGTGTGTGTGTGTGTGTGTGTGTGTGTGTGTGTGTGTGTGTTTGGTGGGGGGGTGAAAGCCTCCAAGCTGTTGCCGTACTAAATCTGAGGGTATAGTAAACAAAAGTCAGGCAGCGTCATCAACGCCAAATTAAAACAATTTATCTCCAAATTTGTTTATATTAGATTCAGGGTCTGTTGTTGGGTTGACAGAATTATTGTACTTCTTAAACTTAAACCAATTTAATTTTTTTGCGCACTGTCGTAAATGCCGCTGTCATGCCGACATAATCAAAAAAAATTATAAGAACCTGTAAATAGATTAAAATATTTTTCTTTTCTTGACATTAGTTAGAAAAGACAAACAAAATTTAATTGTATCCAATTAAATGTGCTCATTCATCTTGATTCAATCTTGTCTCTGCAAAGGAGAAGCAAACTTTTATTTTTTATATTTATATTACTGGAAATTCTTTGGTAAAAAATGTTTAATGCATCGGGCTCAACAGAAGACCTGAAAGTGTCAAATGAAAGGTGAGGTGTAAATGACGTTTTATGGAACATTACTTCTTCAGAGAAAAACACCAAAGGCCCCACCAGAGCAAAGTGTAGTGAAACATCGCCCTCTGTTGGGCACTTTGATATCACCAGGCAAAGTGAAAGGGGGAGGCGGAAGAGGAGAGGAGGGAGAGATGATGGGCAGAGTCCTGTAGAGCAGAGAGATAGCACAGTGATATAGATCACAATGATGTCCAATTGCAGCTATGACTGATTGTCACACACACACACACACACACACACACACACACACACACACACAGAATAACCTCAGGTGTGACCTGCAGTACCCCACTCCAGCTGATAGACATCTTTGCTCTGCTCCTATCAAGTGTTACCACCCACATATATATGTATCTGTACATATTCCCCCCATTTCTGGATTGTATGATGGTACAGGGAATGAGTGACAGACAGACAGACAGACAGACAGACAGACAGTCAGACAGACAGACAGACAGAAGGACAGACAGTATGTATAGAGGGCTCATGTATTTTAGGCTGAATCAAAGTACTAAGACACTGGGATTTACATGGAACAATGGGATGTTTTCCATCTGGATTGAATATTTTCTCAAGTGGTAATGTGGGTTACAATTTGTCCTAATGTTTTCATGTTAAAATCTCATTTTAGATCGTGTGAATGACATAATGTGAGTGATGTGTAACTGATTCCCTGCGACTTCATAAAATGCTGTGAAAGTCGGGTTTTCCCAAGCAAACCCTTGTCCTTCCCAGTTTGGAGCTGGGGAGCGCTCTGGTTCTTAGAACTCAGGGTGACCCGCAGCACTCACTGTCATAGGGACGTGGCAGGCACCCAGACCACAACACAGCGTCCCCAAGGCGTAGGCCTGACCCGCAACTTAGGAAAGTTTCCATTATCTGGGTTGCAGTCGTTTTTTTCCAGTCGGGCCTGTGGTGTGTTTTCTGTTCCAGACAGGCCGACTAACACCCAAGGAAAACACAGAATTCCCATCAGTAAACTTTTAACTTATATGTTTATCCTCAGTGCAAATAATTACACGGTATTTGCAGCAAAGCTTTTACAATCTGACCAAACTCTGTACAAAAAAAAAAAGTTTTAAACTTTCCATCTAAATTGTGCCAACAGAGATTATCACAAGATGGAAGTTTGGCTTGTGTCCGTTTGATTTCTATTCCGGTGCCGCTCCAGTGAGAGGGGTAATATAGCAGACAGCTCGACAGACAGTGAGATAGATGGAAGGCCAGACTGCTCCCCTTGTATGAAGGATTATCCCCTATCCTCTGTTTGTGACAAGAGCTGATAAGGGCCCGAGAGGAGAGGCTGAGAGGGCCAGTGACACACACACACACACACACACACACACACACACACACACACATATGCACATATAATCCACAGTGAGAGAGATATCAATCCATCATTTAGAGCCGGGGATTCGGCAAGAGGAAATAGGTTCTTCTCAATTGCTGACAAGCCAGCACACACACACACACACACCTACAATATCATCTGCTGTACAAAAGGCGCGTGAGCTTTCAGGAGCTGAATGGGCCCGTTTGAATTACGGTTCAATTTCATCTATTTATCTGATTTACATGTGGCTATTGTTGTCACCGCAGATGTGTATCTGTGTGTTTATGGCAGCGATTGTGTCTGAATCAGAATCAGCGTCACAGACAGAAAACCATAAATCAGGATGTTCCAAAGTTGGTTAGCACAAGCTATAAATCCAAGGCTTCTTTCCCCCCCCCCATAGGCAATGTCAGATTGAAAAAAACAGTCACAGTAGACTCATGCAACACAGTCTGCAAAATAATTACATTTAGCTTTTACTCACAAAAATGTGGCTGATGAGAATGTTAATGTCATTTAATTGAAGTTACAGGCTTTGAATAAATCTCAATTCCTTGTACTTTTTCACTGCGCATTTATGAGCAGGATTTAAAGGAAACACACAAAATGTATTGTTGCACTTTGATACCACAGCAGTCATTTCTCACCTTTTTAGAGAAATAGAAAATGAGCTCAAGGTGGATGGACAGTGGCAGAACTTATGAACGTTGCACCCTCAAGGTCCAGCCATCGTTTTGTTACGGAGGAAAAATCCCCACTCTACTCCTTGACATGACCGCATGTCTTGGGATGTGTGTGTGAGTGTTAACTTGGGTTTTGATGTGTGTGTCAGTGTGCGTGAGGCAGGGAAATCATAACACACGTAGAAAGGCTTTGTGTTAACTTCTGATCGTGCTTCATCTGGACCGCGTGTCTCCCCACCACCTGATTTCTGGATGTGTGAGGGGAACAGACGGAGCTGTGAGTGCTGCCTATTGATTACAGTTTGCAACAACAGGTCAAAAGGGTTAACATGTGTAAGAGGAACCTTATTGCAAGATGTAGCGGTGGGGGGGGGGCTGCTTCTCGCTGCTGCTGCAGTGAGAAGTGGTTGCGGAGGTGCCTAAGGGTCTACAAGGGGCTTGAAGTTGATATAATACACTCGCTCCCCAGCTTGGCAAAGAGCTCGGCTCGATTTCCTGAAATATTGAGCACGATGTCTTGAAATACAAACATTCGTTACGGTGGAAAAAAGTGGCTCATGCTCTTAAAATGAATGGACAGTGCTCCAGTGGGTGGATTATGATACTTTGGCCAATTTGAATCAAGCCATTTTTAATCAGTGTAGGAGCTAACAACAAATGACCATCAAATAATAGCCCCCTGGTATTTTTCAATCATCAGAACGACTCCAGCGTTTCTCTGATCAGACATATTCAGGAAATAGTCCAATTAAAAATTGAAGTGCCAAAAGAAAAGAAATTCCTTTCAGAAACAGAGTCTCACCTGTCTCTACACTCTTCAGAGAAGACCTGATGGATAAAAGAAGGTGTAACAGAGAAGGTGAAAGACATCTTGAGAGTAAGGACAGAAATAATTTAGTCTAAATTGCACAAAATGACAAAACGTGTGTGAGAGAGCCGGTGAGGGAGGGAGAGTGCAGCGCCGAGCGGCCGGGTTAGGAGGCAGGGCCATTTGGCGAGGGCGCCGGTGCTAGACTTGATGGACGAGACTAACTGCAGGCTCTTCTCTCTTGTAACTTTAAAATCATTAAGCCTTTTACACGGACATGCAGATTTTTATAGCCACCTCAAACAATCTGCCTCCGCTCGTGTCTTTGAAGCAGCAGGACGGGAGCAGACACAGTCTCCAGCTTTGTTTCATATAATTATCTGGATTTAAACCTTGTTTTTGTTTCGTCCTTTCTCTCAAGAATGATTTTAATATAATTCCATTTCTTTGGATTGTGAAAAGATTGAAGGGGAGAAACCGAAACAGGGTTTTAGGCGGATCCTTCCGAATGTGTAAGACAGTAACTAATGCTTTATCTTATATTTTCTCACTGGCTCGCTGTGCTTTTACTTCATGTAGGTCTTGTTTTTTTTCCTGTTTCTGTGTCACACAGCACATTAACTGCATCCAAAGCCAGATTACAGTAACACTCGGAATGGGTTTGACCTAAAACTTCCTTTTCCTAACGTGCTCTCCACAAATTAATCCAGTGGTTGTCAGGTTCACTGTTTGTATTTTATTGCAAAATAAACATAATAAGACAAAACAAGATTTTACAGTTAGATTTTTAGCTCTGTCTTGTATTTATGTAGCTTTTTACATGATTAAACAAATGTCAAAATATTGTTTTCTACCCTCAACTCAGTTTGGGCCAAACCTGTAGTTATGGCATTATTGTTTTGTAAGTGAGTTTGGAACATTTGCTTAAACAAATTGTAAATAATATTTTATGTCTCTTTTGATGCTGGTTCCTTTTTTTTATTATCCTACAGATTCGGTTAGATTTTGAGTTGTGGAAACTTGTAAATATTCAGTTTTTTTTTAATTAGGTTGACAAACACCAACAATCTGAGAGAAACAGTTTGGAAATCTCATCTTGCAGGATGAAAATATTCAGACCCTGATGTGAAAGAGCTGACAGGTTTCACATCTCGTCCTCATGACGCTGCCGTCACAAAGCAGGCGGAGAATAAGTTCAGGTACGCAGCAGGTAATCCTGCACGGAGAGGACGCCATGACATTGATCTAAGATTTTAATCTGCTGCTCCTCTTTGCCGGGCACGCTGTGCAATAACAAACACAGCCGTGTAAAACCACACAGATACCTGGCGAGGATATGAGTTGTGTTAATAAAACCTTGTTAGCTGAGCTTTTACCCAGGAAGTGAAGGGAATGCACACGCTGACATAACATTATCACATCTTTTTTTTATTTCTTATGTGTGAGAGTGTGGTTAAACAGTGTCTCCTAAGAAAAGGCTGAGGATGTGAATGATAAACCAGCAGCAACAACTGGGTGGGTGTTACTGCGACGCGCTCTAAATATTATCAATAACAAGTTGTGTGTGTGTGTGTGTGTGCGTTAAGTGTGCACACGCCTGGATCCATCCATCCATCTATCAATCCCTCCATCCCTCACTCTGCCTCCACAGGCGGCCTCCTCCGCTGTTAGGATTCAATTAACACGGTGCAGGCAGCCACGGCACCCTCATTAAAGCTAATTAGTTAAAACATCAGCCAATCTAGCGTTAATTGGCTTTGGTAATTAATTCAGCCGCTAGACCATATGAAGGCAGTGGGAGGGAGATAATGAGAGGAAGGGAGGAAGGGAGGGAGAGAAAAGGGGATAGAGGAGATAAAAGGAGGCGGGATGGAAGACGAAAGGAAAGCATCGATATAAAAATATAAATAATGTTGAATAGTATGTTAAATTAGTGGATTGCTAAATTTATCACTAGATAAAGATATGTACGATATGAACATTAGATGTGAGCAATTGAGTGTTCGTGCAGTGTGACGGTGTCTGGTCACATCTGGGTTTTTAACATTTATGCAATGAGGTCCTGGACGTGCACAGGTCCCAGAGGAACGGCAGGTTTCAGCAGCTCCACCTTCTTGGTGGAGGAGATGAGACGATGCAGTCTGCAGACGTAGACGTAGAAGAGAGGGAGTAAAACCTTATTTCTGTCACTGAGCAGAGGAAGGGCTGTCACATTCATGCTGTATGTCAGAAACATCTATCTGACATCAAGTGAATAATGAAGGAAATATATACAAGGGCAGATTTTGTAATATAATACAGTAGTGATGGTACACCAAAAAGCAATAGTTGTATTAACATGCAATTCAATTTTCACATGTGTGATGATAATATTCTGCCAATTGTTACTCAGCACACACAAGCAATAGTTGTGTGTGCGTGTGTGTGTGATGATTAGGGCTGAGTCAGGGCGTGTGTGTCTCAGACTTGCTGATGGTCCCACTTCACTCACTGACACGGCATGTTCCTGTAGTGTTGAGGTCCTTTGGGACGGAAATGAGTGCCGACAGGCCTCACGCCCCCACACCTCTCCGCCACGTATCCCTCCTCCTGCTCCTGCTCCTCCTGCACACAGCTGAGGCAGGACAAATGGAGGAGCGTCATTCAGCAGAGAGACAACACATTACAGGGCATAGGTCAGTGAGAGCAAAAACGTCTCTTTGTTTTGGTGTGAGGATTTTGGTAATAATCAGTGTAATGAAAGATATATAATTCAGGCAAAGTTGTAGCCAGTATTTTACCGTGAAGTACCTCAATAAATACACAAGAATAGTATTTTCCAGATAAAAAATTACCCAAAATGCAGAAGTAGTGAATATTTCAAACATTTAATATTCAAAAAAGCACAATGTACAGGTTCCTCAAATCATTAAATATGAATAACGCATAAACTGCTCATTTATTATTGATTATGACATATTTCAATGTGTGTCAATGTGGAAAGAGAACACATTTTTTATATAAAAAAAGAAAACAATAACTAAGAAGGAAGAAGAAAATCCCCAGGATTTGATTTTCTAATGACAGATGTTTGTCAATGTTGGGCCCTTAAGTTATTATAACTTAGTCAATTTGTAGGAAGCTTTGTGTGTGTTTGTGTGTGTGAGATGTGGCTAGTTGTGGATGCGTGTACATCTGCTTAGTGGGTCAGTGCTTGGTTAATGCACCATTCATTTACTTCTTTCTCTGTCTCTCTCTCACACTCTCTCTCACACTCTCGCTCTCACACGCACACACACACACACACACACACACACACACACACACACACACACTGACCATGTGATTGATTGAATAAACAGCTGTCAGTAGTCGTGATAACCTCACCAGCATCACACACCACTGTCTTTCAGACACACACCCTCGAGAGGGTCCCAGGAGTAAAAACCAACTCACACACTCTCAGGGGGATCATCAGATGACCATTCATCAGCAAACAGGCAGCTGATGATTTACTATTCCCTTTTCCTCAATCCTCTAAATTCCATGTGCATTTCTTTCAGTTTTAGTTTGTGTTTCAGAGCAGAGTAGCCAATAACAAATAACAAATCTTCTCCCGCTGACAGAGTGAAAGAATATTCCACCTTTAGTAACAGCCACAGTTTCCCCATGCTGCCAGATGTCCTGTGAGTGAGGGATAAATGTATCTCCTCATTTACATTTCACTCTAGTTCTCACTGTGCAGCATGCATATGTTCACACAGAAACGTTCTGTCCCTCGACTTAAACAGACAGCAAACACATACACACGTCTGTACACACACACACACACACACACACACACCTTTCCCCTCTCTATCCGTCTATCTGGCTATCTCTTCATCCCTCCTCTCCGCCGCGCCGACATTTCATTTGCTTTTCTAAAAGTGACAACCCCAGGGAGCGAGGGGGAGGGAGGGCGGGATAGTGAAAGAGCCTGGTGATGAGTTTTGAGCAGGGTGTGGAGGAGTGCTATTTAAAAGTGCCATGCATCACTGTCAGGGGGTGAGACCAGGCAAACACACACACACACATAAACACACACACACACGCACACACACACACACACACATAGGCAGGCAGACACAGGAAACGCACACATAAACGGAGCAGAGCGACGCAGACTCGGTGGCAAACTGAAGTTGACCCCCGTTCCATTTCATCAAATGTCCTCTGAATGAGCCACACAGCCTCATCTATTTTGCAAACACACACACACACATACACACACACACAGACACACACACACACACACACACCTGGAGAGCTAGTGATCAGCCTAGTGTCTGGCCTGCTTAAATCACAGCTCACTTAGGGAAAAAACCATATCCCCTCAACAGGAGCCACACACACACACTTGCCAGTCCCATTTGTGTTAATATACGGCCCCTGGTTTTGGGCTTTAGGGCTCATACTTGCCATTATGGAGATGATGGCTTTACGGGGCCCCTCTCACCTCACCTTGCCGTGGTCGGGGGGGAGAAGAGAGGAGAGAGTCGAAATGAAGGCTGACACCTCAGTGGGATTTATTTGATTGTGGATGCGAGGCGATGTCATTCTGGAGAAGGGGGAGAATAAGTAGGGGGGGGGGGGTGAGATGTGTGGGGAGGAGGGACAGTAGGCTAAGTAAAGAAGACCAAGAAGAGGAGAAGATGGCGGGTGAAGGGAAGAAGGAAAGAGAAAGAGAGAGAAAAGGAAATTAAAAAAAAAGGAGGAGATTGGAGGGGGAGCAGAAGTGGCCCTCCTTCCCCTTCTTTTCCGCGAATCAAATCAAATTCCCCTTATCGCACATTATTTGAAGAGGTTATCGGGCGCGGTAATGCGGTTACACGCCGGGCCGCGGCTGAGAGATTTCCTTGTTTACCGATGTTGGCGGGTGTTATAGCTAACCGGCCGGGCGAGCTGCGAGGGGAGGGAGGGTGGCGAAGGGGGGGAGGAGGAGGGGGAGACGAGGAAAGAGGGGTAGCGGGCATAAACACTTGATGCATGTCAGAAAACTCATTTAGGGGAACAACAAGGAGGGGTTTTTTACACACACACACAAACACACACACACACACACACACAAGGAGAAGACAGTTGTTCAAGGACAGAAAAACAGCCTCTACATGTAGACACTTTGTAATTCCATTTGGGAAATGTGCTTGTGTGTCTAGAGAGTGTGGATGTTGCAGTGTGTGTGTGTGTGTGTGTGTGCGTACACATGTGTCGCCCACAGACAAATTGTATTTGTGCCAACCAATAAATCAGGCCCTTCTCTTTTCTGAGTCTTATTGTCGTGTTTAAATCCAGTTTACATGCTCAGCGCTCATTAGCTGATTGTGTGTGTCTCATTTACAACAACATTTTAAAGATAGAAAATACTCGTACTTGCTGCAATCAAAAGCTTTTTTTCATGGAGCCGTCTGCGTCTTTTAAAAGAGAGAACATGCAAATCATAAACTTCAGTAAATGGCTGATTGCTTTCACTTTAATATTTGTTCGATTTACAGCCGGCACGACAACACATTTTTTCGGTTTCAGTAACAGACCCATATACACCGATTCCCTGTTTCCTGAGAGGCAGGATGATGGGCAAGATAAAAGCAAAGGGATGACATGCAGTACAGGTCATTAAACAGGATTTGGGCCCACAGTGTTGTGAGTACAAGGTTTGCCTCTTAGGCCATTGAGCCATGAGGACACCCCAAATGGTTTTTTATCTCTGGTCCCATTGAGAGCCAGTATTGAGCTGACAATCCCAGTCCTCTCTGGAGGTGGCCTTTTACCTCAGCTCATTGTAGTCTGTGACTGGGAGCCCGCGCTATCTGGCATCTATTGATTCCCACTTCATCTGGACCACAGCAACGCCTGGAGAGGGGGAGAGAGACACTGGGGGACATAGAGAGACAAGGGAGGAGAGAGAGAGAGGGTGCAGCAGAGGAGAAAAAGTAAAATAATTAAACAAATGAAAGAAGGAGGATGGAGGATGCTGCACGCGTTCAAACAGATCAAACTGGCTGTATGATGATGGGCACGTTTACCCAGTTCTCATCAGCTGTTTGCGAAAGAGATAAATCCTATAAATGCCAAATGCAGTATAGGTGCACAAAGAAGGACAGGGTAGCATCGGCTGTGGGGAAGAAGAAAGTCAGCACAGAGTTTAAGGGAAGGGAAGCAGGAAGGGAAGGAAGAATGTAAGGATGCAAGTACGGGTGAATGTGGGGAGGGAGGATTCCTCGTCTTTGCTCTCCGCTCTTCCGTCTGATCTAGCTCTGTCCTCCTCACCATCTGCTGCCAGTAATTGCCTGTTAGTGTGTGTGGTGTGTGAAAATAAACCTGCCATTATATACAATGTCTTGAAAATGACTTTTTGATGTTAAATATCAAAACGTTTTGATTTTTATTAAAATTCTAAAAGCTGTTTTTGGTCAACTGCTTTATATATAAAGCACATTTAACACTAATTCTCTGTTTGGAGATTACCTCTGAGCCCGTTGCTTCTGTGCTACAAAACACATTTTACTAGTAAAGGACTATCTTATCCTAAAGTAATTTCACATATATTTTTCATATTGATTAGTGATTGGTATTGACACTATTCTTTATCCAGTAATATTATTCCTAACTGACCCTAAAAATACCATGTCCCTTAAAATACTTCTCTTATTTAGAGGGTTATTTAATGCCTTCCAAAAGATGTAAATGATTCAGCCATAGATCGCATTCACTTAAGATTAAAATTATGATTGATTTGAGGTATTTGCAGTAAGTCTAGTAGATGATTTCTAACTGTATATGTCACCTCTTGCTGGGAATTTTCCATCACCTACTGTAGGTTCGAAATCAGTGTCACTCTGGATTCAGTGCTCCAGCAGCCAGGAAAATATATAAACCAGATAGAAGATGCAAGAAGTCAGTGGATATGCTTCCTGTCGACCGGGTGACATATTGTTTTGTGACATGGACAAAAACCAGTGAGCGCCGTTAACTGGATTAAGTGACAGAGATGAAAAGGAGGGGAGTGAGGTGAAATGAGAAGGGAGGGACGGAGAGATGGGCTGAATAAAGAGAGGGATACGGTCTGAGAAGAGAGGCAAAGAGGTGAAACCAGGAAAACCGAAGGTAGAGGGAGTAGGGAAGAGAGAAGGAGAGAAGAGAAAGAGAGATGAGACAATCCATCTTGGCACATTAGGGGGGATCAGGCCGACACTCCATCATGGCTGTCAGAGGGATGCACACCTCCTCTCTCGTCTCCTCCATCCATCCATCCCTCGTTCGCTCCAGCATGCACCTGGCATTTGCTGAGGAATCTCAGCACTAAAAAGTCCTGTCAGGCCTATTTCCTTGTTATTGTCCAGGCCTTCTTCCTTTCCTCCATCCATTCCCCCCACCTGCTCTGAGATTAAACGCACCCCTTGTTGTGCCGCAGGGTGTTTGAGCTGTGAGGTCCAGAGCGGGACACGTGGAGGAGCGTGCACGAGGGTGTGTGTGTCGCCCAGACATTAATCATCTTTAAGGCTCTGACAAGCCCGGTGTGCGACATCACATCAACACTGCCCACCCCCTAGCACCTCTTCACCCCCCTTTCTCCTCCTCTTCTTCTCCTCCTCCTCCTGTTCCCCTGGATTTATCTGTTCGTCCACCTCTCCCCCATCACTCACTTCCCTCAGGGAGCGCTTGACAAAGAGCGGGAAAAAACAGAGGGAGAGAGGGAAAGAAAGGGAGAAATGTAATATGGGTGTTAAGAAGAAAAGACAAGTGCAAGAGAAGGAAAATGGTAAACTAGACAAAAATGAAAAGAAATATTTGGGAATTAGGTGGACTTAGAATAGATACTTATTTGTTTCACATGCTGGACAAATACTGAACCGTTCTTTTCTTTTCCATTCTCTTCTCTTCTCTTCTACTCTATTTTATTCATCCCCTGAATGTTGATTTTCCGCCTATTCAAATCAGACCCAGTATGATTTGTATGTCTCAGGACATTGTTTGTAGTGAACAGTTTGTTTTGGGTCCTATTGTAAAGAAAATGAATTCAAATCAATTCACAGTTTACAAAACTCCTCCACTTAAGTCTTTCCTCTGGTTGATTGTTGCCATTCTTTTGTCACACATGCATTTACATTGCTTTAACCTCAAATCTATTGAAAGTAGCAAATAAAAGTCACGTCCATCGAGAAAATGTCACATTTCAAAATAAAATCACTTAACATTTACATGCAGGAAAAGCAAACTCACAGTGTGCAAGCATTTACTTAAAAAATCCGATATTACAAAAGCCTAAAAATAAAAAAAACACCATAGGCGTGTTTGTATATGTATGTGTGTGTGTGTGTGTGTGACCGTGTCCTCCAGGTGTGTGTTTGCCTGCGGAATTGAAAGAGCCCCATCAGCCGCACACAGGGATTGGATCTTTCTTTGTTTGCTGTGGCGGATGGTGACGGCTTCAGCATGACTCAAATTATCTTGTCAAAGCAATAAAGGGGAGAAGGGAGGAGAAGAGAGCAGAGGAGAAAAAAGAGAGAGATGGAGAAACAAGGAGAGAAATGGATATTTACCAAAGGCAGAGTGGTGGAGGAGACAAGAAGGCAGAGAAGAGGTGGAGGAGAGGAGGAAAGAACGACAAGGAACATAGGCAAAAAATATAGAGATGAGGTAATGGGATAACTGAAGGGGGGGGGGGGGGGGGTGAAGTAGGAGGTAGAAAATAAATGAAACAAATAAATGGGTGGTGTATATATAGGGAGTAGAAAATTAGAAATGGATGAGGCCGGAGAGAAAAGCGCGTGAGAAAGCGAGGTGTGGAGAAAAAAAAAGAGATAGAGAGTAATCGATTACCTATTTTTCAAAGTCACTTATCATGTCCAGGGCTGTGGGCTCTGTTAAGTAGCAGGGGGCCAGTATGCACACACACGCTCTGAGACAGGGAGGGAGGGAGGGGTGTGTGTGTGTGAGTGTGTTTGTGTGTGTGTGTGTTTGTGTATGTGAAAAAGAGAAAACCACCAGACGAGACAGATAGGGAGTCCCCGTACCTGGTCCTGTTGCCGTGGTGACATGCAGTCTAAACAGGATATCCTGGCTGAGGCGGGTCCTATTGTTCACCGCCTAAAAAAAGCTCATTTGATTGGCTAAATACAGGAATTTCAGGAAGTGTCCTCCAACATTAAGCACCGAGACACTTTCAATGGACGGTATTTTTAGCCAACTCAGACGGCGAAAATAGGATGTACAGCATTATACACACACTTAACACACACAAACACACTCTGGGGCTGTTCAGCTGAATGCACACATCGCTCCAGTATGACACACACACACACACACACACACACACACAGACACACGCACATAAACAGGTGGACCTCATCCTGTGGCCTGCTGATCAAGGACAATGAAGTGAGGCAGTGTTGGCAGACTCTATACAGCATTAGCTCATCTGGCTGACAAGTCTGAATGTGCTTTGACCTGGGAGGAACTACTCAATGGAAACTGTACGGCTCGACTCCCCTTTGTTTGCAGGATTGCACAGTGGCATCCGCTTGGCGTTGGTGTTTCATGAAAAACATAAACTCAACCTTTGGTTGACCTCTGGTAGCTGGCTTTAGTAAAGGTCATATACCTCGTCTCCTCCACATTAATGGATGGGGTATGGACCAAACCCAAATGGGGTTTCTGTCATTTTTCTTTTCCTTATACGTCTATGTTGTTCACTTCCTTCAGTTCCCAGCAGAGAAAGAGCAAGCACCATCATTAGGGGTCACCTCAGATCACAATCCAAATATATTGTATATGAAAAAAGAAGAAATGTTCTTGTTTTTGTCCTGTACACACACTGATGTCTCTCTCTCTCTGTCCCATTTCATGTTCTTCTCCAGGTAAAAAGAAGATGTCCCTGTACGACAGCCAGGCTCCAATCTGTCCCATCTGCCAGGTGCTGCTCCGGCCCGGAGAGCTGCAGGAGCACATGGAGACGGAGATAGACAGGCTAGCTGCCGTATGCCTCAGGTAGGCCTCAGACACGCTGTCCGGCTGTCTTTCACACAAACTCCACACACAGTTCAAGCAATTCAGAGTTGAAATCGCAGCAGACCAGAGACCCCCAAAAAAATGAACAAGCTAACAGATAGAACCTGCAAGTAGATTTGGAGTGACTGGACGAATCGGGACATGCCAGCGCTGCAAAATGATTGTTGCCACAGCTTCACTGCACATTAGACCTGCCTTGCATCATCCCACAGTGTCCACACACCACACGAGACACTCACAGCCAGAACATCAGGGATAAAGTGGACCGGAACGATCCGGATTCATGAGCCGACACAATCAATTAATACTGAGTCAAGGTTATTGTTAGTTGATTGTCACAGATATGATTGTCACTCACACAGGCATCAGACAAGAGAGAAATGCTTCCCTCATATTATCACACAACAGGATGTTCTACACCTTGGGTCGTTTTTTCAAATTTTCTAAAATAAATATCGAGGCATTTCTTTAATGCCTGAAAGTCCCATAAATTAATTGAACATATGTCATCATTAATTTGCTGGACTCGAGTGACATTATCTGGATACTAATGGAGCGGAAAAGGTAAACTTTTAGGACTCATAAAGATGAATTTTTTGTCAGACATAGAGTGAATGCTGAGCTTTCATGTCAGGGGTCAGTGACCCCTAATTTTTTCCATGCAGAGATTTTGGCGCCATAAATCTGCATAGAAGGCAGATGCATGCCATCAGCGCGCCGCTAAGTGTTTCCTACAGGGATTAGGATTCAAACCTGTGACCTGCAGTTCACCGCCGCCCCCGTCTTCTCCTTATGACAGTTGCACGAGCTCTTTTACGGTGGATAAATCAAGTGCAAGCCCTTTTAACGATGGGACACAACCATTAGGATCCATATTTTACATTGACCGCACGTCTGGCTGTGTGTACGTGTGTGTGTGTGTGTGTGTGTGTTTGTGTACATATGCGTGTGGCCTGTGTGCGGGTGGTTTGCCGTGTGACCCATGTCCACCTTAGCAGCCAAGGTTTATGATGGTCCCCATTAACCCGGAGGAACAGGGCAACAGATAGCGTCACCCCACGTAAAAATCACACTTCATTTACCCCAGTTTACCCCCACTATAGCTCCTCCTGTCTTTACACCAGTCCTTTTCATTCCTCCTCTTCCCTGTTGTCATCCTCCTATTTTCTCTTTCTGCCTTCTTGTTTCTACATCCCTCCATCTTCCTCTTTTGTCTCCAATCCGCCCTGTTCGCTTTTATCTTTTCTTTTTATGCCTCCATGCTGGGGACAGCCAGAGGCATGATGTTTTTCACTTGTCCATCCATTCATCCCATTCCTGTGAACACGATATCTGTGTGCATCGGGGGAATTTTTCTTAAAATTTGGTAAAAGTATTCACTTGAGGTTCAAAGATTTTTAACAAAGTGAGAGAATAATGAGAAGAATTAAGCTGAACAAGAGGGGAAAGATGCAGGGATGATGGGAATAAAATGTGTGTCAACAAAAAATCGAAAGAACTAAATAAAACAAACTGACAAGAATTCCCCCAAAAAAGTCTTATCACAAATCGTAGCTTTCAGCCAGGTGTCATGGCCTTCATCAGTAGAGTTTGCTTAGTTGTCACTGCAATGGTTCAGGTTTGACCAAACAGTGTACAACCACCTTTATCTGTGATGAAGACCATGGCATGTGGCTGAAAGTCCATGAAATCCAAGGTAAACTGATCTTTAGACTAAAATTTCCAGCTTGAATATAATAGAATAGGAAGAAGAGCAGGGGCCAGTCATTAATCACTGTGTGATATGGTGAGGTGTGTAATTTGTATATGGCTTTAATAATTAATAAAGGTTAGTAGTCTGCCCTTCCTCCTGTAGTACTGAGATACTCCATAAGCCTGTGGAAGCTCAAGACCCACGGACACACACACACACACACACACACTCTTACACACATGGTTATTTAAGGAAACGGCGTCATCCCCAGTGAGATGAGATGGTGGCCAAAGTCACGGTTGGCTGATTTTGCTACTCGCCATTAACCCATCCTTCACATACACACACACACAAGGGGAAAAAATAAATAAGAGGGCAAGAGAGGAAAGAGGGACACATCGGATACAAGTTAATGATATTTTGAGAGAAATGTTCCTCACAAACGTACAAATATCTTAGTTTGTGCATGTTTGACAGAATGCGAGGAGGAGATAAAATGAAGGCAGAGAGCGTGTGTGTCTTTTATATCACGAAAGTAACCTTGTTCTGTATCACACACACAGACACACACACACACACTCTGTCGCTCCCTCTCTCCGGCACTCTGCATGGTAGCAGCCATCATTGAAAGTGACAGTGGGAATTTCCTCCAATTTGTAGTAAATCTGCCTTTAATGACGGCCAGCACTTGCTGAATGAAAGAGCTGTGGGTATGGACACGAAGGTGTGCGTGTTTCAGTGTCCTGGTGTGACAAATGTGTGTCTGCCCGCATTCCCTCTGTGTGTTTGTGTGTTTGTTTTCTATTTCTTCTCCCTGTTTTTCTCCTCCGTTCTCCCCGTCAGTGTTTGTGTGTGTGTGTGTGTGTGTGTGTGTGTGTGTGTGTGTGTGTCTGTATGTGCATGTATGCATGTGTGTGTGTGTTTCATTACAACTGCCAACCTGTCTGCTCTTGTGTCTCCGAGCTCTGTCGCCTGTTCATGGGCCACAGCTTCTCATGTACGGACACGGACTCACACACACATACGCACGCACACACACACACACACTCAAGTTGACTTGAGCAAATGGAAATCTATCATGCCCCGTACATGTCAGGTGGCTCACGGGGGCAAAGTAATCTACATACCCCATCACCCCTCCTCTTCATATCCCCACTCCTGCTCTTCTTCCTCTTCTTCTTCCTCCTCCTCCTCCTCCTCCATAATCAATTTGCCTCCACAGAGGGGCCCCCACCTCTCAACACAAAAAGGCAAAAAGCAATCAGTATCTTGAGGTTAACACCAACCCTGCACTCCTCCTTCCATCTATTCCACACAACTAGCACTGAGGAAAATCTCGGTCCCTCTTGCTGATGCAGATTTAACCAGGTTTGAGGACGGTGCACGCAGTTTTGCTGAGTGCTATTGCTTCCAAATTCCTGATCGACCCAATGCAAACTAATGCTGTACTGATCAATGACACAGGAGACTCTCTCTTGATTATTTTTTTTCCTAGTGGTTATAATCCTTTTATAATGATGAACCATATTAAGTGGCTGCAGGCCTTAGCTGTTTTCAGTTTTGACGTGTTTCAGGATTTTACAACAGCAGTATATAACTGGAGACACAAATCACAACAACAGACAATGAGCAGTGATTATAGGTTAATGAAAAAGATCCTTCACCTATTAAAAAAAGTATATTTAACATGTATAACATCTCATATAGAGCCTATGATGTAATTTGTATCTTAAGTAATGAAAACTATAGTGAATATTGTTATGATATCGCTGCACAAGAGTTTTGCTTCGAGACATTTTAAAAGTAAGTAAAGGTTCAGATATCGCAACCACCGCTTTTTTTCCTTAATCTATCTATTAAAAGTCGACAACTTTACCAGGAAGTGTAATATTTAATCCATCATATGTCCCATTGAATAAAGTGCAGGAAAATGTATTAAGTTGAATGAAGACAAATATCATCATTTACTAGTGTTTTTATTACACATTTAAATATATAAATATATAAAAACCTAGGACAATTTCTATGCACAATGCTTTGGTGATTAACTTTATTAACTTCAGAGGTTATTGTTGTTTACCGCTGCATTTATATGATGTGTGCAATTAAACTGTATTCATATCATCACCCAGGATTTATTACACAGGCAAAATAACAGGTTAAATATCAGACCTGATTATTACTGTGATTAGTTAGGATCTCCGAACTCTTTATTTGTTTCAGGCAGTCGACACACAGTTCATCTCTTCCTCCTTTGCCCCTTTCATTTTTATTAGCAGCAATATCAAACAACAAAGTGGTACATGTGACCCACTATCTGATCCTTGGGCCTGTACTGTAAGACGACTTCCTGTTACAGATCTAACAGGTTCAGCCAGTTGAGGCAAGGTTCTGTGTGACGCAGTGGGACAATAAGATTTGGTCTGAAGCGCCTGTCTCCCCCCTGTCCACACACATGCCTCATTACCACGACACATTTTAAAACTGCTTCATGACCCATCCCTTCATCCCTCGTTTCCCTTCTCTGCCTCCCGTCTGTCTGTGTGTTTGTTTCGCTTTGCCATGCCGCTCATTTCCTATACTCTCCTCCTCGCTTTGAAATCGCAGGCAGACGGAATTGCCAGCCCCGTAACCCCATCAAAAATTCATAGAGCCGGGCAAACAGACGTGCGTGAAGCTGCAGCGAGAGGAAGACGCACCGACTCTCCCTTCGCTCCCTCTCTTTCCTTCTCCCCTGTTTTCTGTCGTCTTTCATCTTTCCCTTCGCTCGAACCCTCTCCTTGTGTCGCCTGCTCTGCCTCTCTCACCACATCTCTCTCACCTCACATTTCATCTGCTTCCACCTCTATTCCCCCCCCCCACACACACACACACCCTTTCACTCTCCTTTCATCTCTCTATCACTCCCCTCTGTCATTGTGGCAATTTTCTCCCATCGTGGCAGCAGGCATGCGACTGCTGTCCTGTCTCGCTCTCTCTTCCTCTCTCTCCCTCTCCCCCCTTCTCTTGTCGCTGTTTGACACTGTCAACAAGCAGGCAGAGGTGGCTGTTATTGTTGATGCCTCTGCACAGGTTCCAGGTAATGAATAAAGGGGAGATGGAGGGAGAAGGAGGGAGAGATGACAGAGACAGAGATAGAAAAGGAGTAAGAGAGGTTTGTGTGTGTGTGTGTGTGTGTGTGTGTATGTGTGTGTGTTTCACTTGCATTACACGGCAGCTTGACTGTGTCACCCATGTTTATTCTCTTTGTTGTTGGAGGTGAGGCCCGCTGTTCAGCTTTCACACACACACACACAACACACGGACACACAGTTACACACACAGTACCTGGAGATGCACAATGAATATGCACATCCACAGACACACACAGGGGCTCAGAAACAGTAATGACACATTTCCCCTTGAACAAAGGTTTTGGATACATGCAAACACAGGTATATATATTTTACATGTATATACTGTACAGTTGACACACATCATCTTCACTATTGATTAATCTCAGAGCAAAATAAGGAATATGTTGTATCAGGGCAACAATGAAGACTGATGAAAACTAATAACTGATTTTAACTTAATTCAATAGGCTAATATCTACGTCTGTACATTTATTTGTTGAATCGTTTGTTTGTAAGCAAGATTACGCAAAAACTATTCAACTGATTTCCTTAAACTTCACTCACCACAAAAAGATAATCTGAAGAACCTATTGAATTTTAAAGCAGATCTGGGACAAGGAGCAAATTCAGGAATATTTTTTCGGTCTGCATCTTTTAAACCTAGTTCCACGAGGGGACTGTTTGGCCTTGTAATGTTAAAGTTAGATTTAAGATATTTTGCATTTTATAAAGTTGTAATCATGTTTTGTCTCTTAGTAAATGCTAAATCCTGGGGAATCCTATACAAAATCATGTTTGTTAAATATATTCAAACTCTTCTATTTTCATAAATATACATATATGCAGTCAAATAGGATGACAGGTTAACCCCACTTAGCATTAGGATTGTGTTTTGTTAACAGTCGGCCAAACTTACAATAGGCTACTATGTTTTCATAAGAGCAGGGTTGTGGTCTAGTTTATTCAGTAAACTTCATCCACATTCACTGAGCCATGCCCACTTTTGAATGCTCCAATCAAATTTGGAGGATTTAATCAAATCCGTTTGTAATCATACCCAGACCACATATTCCATTTCACTCGGAAATATGTCATCCTGGGAGCCAGAGGCAGTCTGTCTGCTGCTTCAATGGGCCTTTAAAGGGCCACTCAAACAATTCAATATTTGCACTTCTATCAAATTGACAGTTTAGAGAATGAATAGTTACAGTTGAAGCCCTGCTGCTGTCCCGAATGTGATGATCCTGCATTTCCCATCATGCAATATCACCATTTTTCTGGACTGTGGTAAATGCCCAAATATTCAAGATCCACAGTCACAGGTACAGTGTCTCCTTTGGCTCTGGTAGTGAGCAACTGAGATACCATTAAGCTGTATTAAGTTGCATTATGGGAAATGTTGCTCCAGTCATTAAGGGATTTATGTTATAAAGACAATATGTCCTTGGAGATATCAACAGGATTATTTTCTCAGACTAGCTCCTGTCAGAAGAACAGGAGACATTACACAATTCACTCCTTTTAAATTTATGTTTTTAATCCTAGGTTAATTAACGTGTAAATTCATGTTTTGCTAAATAAAAGGTAAACTAATGTAGATAAGTATATCTGTAAGAATTACCATATATAGATATAACATATAAATTACCTTATATATTAGCCAACAGAATGGGTTGATATAGATATTCTCAAAGTACTTAATCCATCCATCCCCAAATCTCAGCATATATTCCTTACTAACTCTGTGCATCTTTTTTACTACACTTATATTTTTCTTGTCCTGCTCTTGTGCCTTTTTGTGCACCCCTTTTTAAATTCTCCTCTCAGATAAGTGACATATAAATAAGGCTTCTTAATTTTATTATCCACCCGTTCAGCCGTTGAAAAAAGGAAATCCCTTGTCTGCCAAGCCATGCTGTCAGATTAGAGGTCGCGCTGAAGTTGTGTGTGTCCACGGAGGTCTGGAGTGCTAACAGGGTCTCAAAGCAAACATGACAACCTTGTCCCGCTTTGTCAACGTCAAGCCTGTCGCAACTCTTCAAGAGGCTTGGAGAAATGTATCTCTGTGTTAGGGCGGCAGACAGTGAGAGAGGAGACGTGAAAAGAGGCAGAGTTGGACGGGGAGGGAAGAGGGACAGAGAGAATTGAGGAATGGGTGACTTCAGTGAAAGAACAACACGTGAGCTGAGAGTGAAAATGAAAAGAATCAGACAGTAACATTGTCAGAGAAAGAGATCAGAGGTCAAGTAACATGTTAATCCAATGTGTGTGGTTTTGCATTATTGGTCTCCCATCTAAAGTGTTACACAAACACACACACTAACTCTCCAAAGGTTTTAAAATACCATTAAACCAGGTAAGAGGTTGGTTGGTCGGCTGGTTGGAACCTATTTCTCCAGATAATCTGCTTTAGTCTCTGGTGTTAAAGACGTGGAAAAAACAGTCCAAACAAACACATACCTTCATAAATTCTATTCAAACTAAGAAGCAAGACATATGTAACATAATCTGAACACTTAATTAAGTAATGTTCTGTGTTTTTCTTTACAGCGGTAAGAACCCTTCACCCAAGGATGGAGCTGCCACTCCTGGAACACCTAAGGTGAGATCAGCCATCAGTGTTGGTTTTCAATCCAGCAGAAATCTGCAATTTCTTTCATCTCTCTGTCTCTCGTCATCTCAACCTATATTAGAAATCCAAGTACACGTTTAAGTTTGATCTGTAAAAGGAAGAAAATGACCATTTACTGCCAATCAGATGTGCCCCATATCAAACCTGCTTTTATCAGCGCAATTAAATTGGTGCTCAATGAAAAAGGGAAGTTTTATCTATTCGAATATTACATTGAACATGCGCATGTGTCCATCTATTAGACCATCTATTATTTGACTGATGCTCTGATGCTGATACGCTGTTCCTATTGCAAAATGGGTAAATCAGCTGAACTACAGGACTCTGTCTTACAGCCTACACACACACACACACACACACACACACACACACACACACACACACACACACACACACACACACACACACACCCACACCCACACACTGGAGTACCAGTCTCATGTGATCCAACAGACAGCCGGGTCTGGAGGCACTGTAGTGTGATTGTTCCAATTAGAGACACAGAGGGAGAGATGCAGAGAGACAGAGACGGAAGGAGAAAGAAGAAAAAGACAGAGAACGTCAGGCTGGAGATAGAAAGAAAGACAGATTCGTGATTCCATCAAGTAGCATGCCCCTTTAGTGTCTGCCTCCACTAACTCATCTGCACACATCACTAGCTGCCAGACTGAGACCCTTTTTAAGAAGATAAGACCTCCCCACATCTGTAACTTCTTCTCCACATAGTAGATGTAACAGAAAAGTCACTCTGTCACTGCAGAGAACATTGAATAAGCTGCTGAGGGTGTGGACACTTGATGAAATAAATAAATAAAAAGATAGAGACACAGTTTTATGATAATCACTTATGTCCCTTCAAAACATCCTTGTGACTTTTTCTCTTGATTTCAATTCTTACCATTGTTTTCCTTCTTCTTTTTTTTCCGCTTTTCTGACATACATTAAACATTTGTTTATAAACATCATGGCTTCCTTTTTCCTGCAGCTTTTCTGCGTGTGAGAGGAATTGTTTCCTCTCCTTTCATCCCCATTCCAAAGAATAGTGGGTGTTGTTTGCTGCAGAGAAACCCTGTAAAACATTCAGATGCATATTTGTGGAACAGGACATTATACTAGGCTATATAAATAACATTTATTGTGAAAGAACAATCAAATTACTTCAGGCTATAACACATTTTGTTAAAATATGATTTCAGTATTTGTGAAATATCCTCTTCCACTCCTAAAACAACTGATGAAGTTCCTTACATATAGATATAATTACTTCTGCGTTATAATAGATTTAAACACTCCCGTCTCTGGATTATTTACACCGATTTATGCTGGATATCCTCCTTCACAAAGATAAGAATTATATGATGCGTGGGTACGTTGTACTCACATGAAGGTGTGGCTCAACAGCAAGTACATTGTTGGCTATGCAATGGAATCACAATCCAGTTCAGCATTGCATCACGTCACTCCAAAGTTGCTCCGTCATTTTCAAGTTTGTTTTTACTTTCCTGCTTAAAAACCTTGTGAAAGTCAGATGTCCTACAGCTGAAGAAATACATATAACGTGCACATGAATGCGACATGAGATTTGTAGAATCATGCAGGGGCTCCATTTTCATTCCCACACACCTATGGGTGCTGACCCAGGCTTAGAGCATGTGCTGGCAGCGCTGTGGGTGGCCTTGCACTTGAGAGAGGCAGACGGAGCCGGGGTGGAGGGGTGAACAATCGGCCGTCTTCTCCGGCCGTGACTGTGCATCGCGCTGCTGCTGTTAAGTTTTCAGCAGCGGGGCGCGGAGAATGAAGAGGGTCAGTCTGAAGCACCTGGGCCTGTTGTTGCCGTCTCCCCCCCAGTGTGCACCGCCCAAGCCTGTAAGGCCGGAGATTAACCCCAACACACCTACTTACGGGTGTTAGGCTCACTTGCGAGGTGAAGGTGATTTGGGTTAGAAGAGAAACATGAGATATCATGTCAGGGATATGTGACGTGCATGTGAAACTTTTTGCCAGTTTGCCTTTTTCTCTTTGCCTCACTTTATATTTTCACTATTGACTAACAATATACAGGTAAAATGTTTCCAGTGCAAATTCATTGAACAAGCTTAGTGTTACAGTGTTGATGATCAAATCTAGAGAGGAGGTGCGAAGCCAGCAAATCCCCGCAATGCAGCTTGAAATGCAACTTTTCCATGGCCTGTCTTTTGGCATGATGCTTTAATTGGTTGGTTTAAAAGACCAAAATTTCAATGGACGACCTTCATGTATAACGTAGAATACCGTTAAATGTCATATTCTAATGATAAAACTAAAGCATATTCCCAGATGCCCTCAGGTAAATGATTCCTGACCTTTTTAAACCTGTGTAAAAGAGGAAGGGGAAGACCACACACACACACACACACACACACACACACACACACGCACACACACACACACACACACACACAGGCATAAAAGCACCATGCATAATGTCCAATTTACTGTGGCAGCACTGGAGGTTGGTCATTTCTCACATATTATTATTAGATTACTGCTGTCGAGCACTTAAGCCTCTGCTCTGCCCCTTTCCACTTGATTAATAGGAGACGACTGTAAATACAAATATTTCATAGCTGCCTTGTGAAAAAAATGCAGCCGCACACATGGAACCATAAGGGCACACACTCACACACACACTGACGCGCGCACACACACTCTGTCAGGGCTAAGCCTTGTAAAAAAAATGATACTGCCTCTCATTTCTTCCCCTGTTCTCTTTTTTTTTCTCCCGCTCGCTCCTCGTTCACTTGAGGAGATCCCTGGATTGTCTTTGTCACAGAGTGGGTTAGACGCTTGTGTGGTTTTATATTGTGTTGGAGAGACAGAGACACTGAGAACGTGCCGGCCGGGAGACCGATTTATGGACAGGCAGTGTCCCGTAATGTCAGACAGTTGCGCTCCTGCTTTTTTCAGATGTTTACCTTGCTCTCCTCTTCCCTCCTCATCTCCTGCTTCCAACCTTTTTTTCAATCTCTCATTCTTCCCCCTAACTCCTCTTAATGTCCCATAAACATTAGGTCTAATCAGTGTAAGGGATTTTATAGACAAAGTCAGGCAGGTTACAGTCATCATCAATGACGTGTCGCTTTCAGCATCTGTGGCAATATAACTCTCCAAGAAGTCCAAGGGTAAAGATTCCTCGTCCTTCTTTCCATCTTCTATGTAAGGGATTTGTTGTAATGGAAACGTTTTAATGGTTTAATACGTTTCATTTCTGACATTGTTCATTTTACAAAAAACAACAATTTATAGAAATCTTTCATTCGCTTTTGTGGCAGTTCTTTCCAACATTTTACAATCTAATCATAGATTTAGCTTCAAATTGAGTCTTTACACAGGGAATTACTTTTCAAATGCTTTTCAGCTTGTGACACGATTCAGATGACACAACTGTCAGATTGTGTCATCTAACCCTAACCCTAACCCTAACTCATAAGTAAACTTCTCTCAGCTCTTCCATTTTAGCTGCAACGTCTCTCATCCTTTGCACATTTAACCCAGAGCTTTACGACTTCAGCAGCCACCACACAAAAGTTCTCCTCACCACATTTAGCCTTGATTACTCAGAGCACTGAGTTTGTATGGACTCTTTGAGTTATAATGAAAAGTGAAGGGACCTTGTGGCCGTGTTCAAATGATCATAGTGGGAGGCCAATCTGAGGTGGGGCCCGCAGAGAATGGGGACGTTGTGTCTGTTTTTTCTAAAAGTCTTTGAGATCGGTATCTAAAGTTTTTATCCTCTACCTTGTCCATGTTTCATTGATAGATCTCATGTAGCAAATGTCCTTTGAGAACAGGTGTAGGTGCAATCATTTCTCCAGAGTTAATGATATAACAAGATCATCCGCATGTAGAAGACAATATTATTTATTTCTCTTTCTCTCTCCCCCCTATAGTCGATGCTGTTGTCGGTGCACATCAAGCGTGAGGGAGAGTCTCCTGTGGTCTCGCCTCTGTCCTCTGAAGACGCCCACCACTCCGACAGATACCAGGTCACGCTCACAGGCCGACACACACACACACACACACACAGAAGAGTTTGATCAGTCCAGAAGCACTACTTATACGATGTTGTATTTCAAGATTGGAAAGCTTTTTCCATAAGCTTACTGTGCATACAGTGAGTATAACGTACTATATACCACCAATATTATACCCAATGAGATTTAAACTGTGGCAATGGATAACCAGAAGACACTACAATCAGTCATGACAATCGTGGATCTTGTCAGTTTTTAACATGTGTAGCCAATCATAACCCGGAATACTGAAAACCATAATTTAATGTTAGATATAAACATAGGGTTTCTATTTAGCTCACTCAAAGTTAAGTTGAATATATGCAGGTATATTGTAAATCAATTTTATTTTGTTGGGCCTGCTAAAAGTCTCATATTCTGCTTTCATTCAATTACATTGTAAAGCAAATTTAAAATGTAAGTGAAAGGCATTTTAGCAGCTCTGTGTTTTCTAGCTGCATTAAGAGCAAATCATGAGACTTCCATCAAACTGTGAAATGATCTAATAATGACAGATGTTTACGAGCGTAGCAGAGGATGATGGTGGGTTTGAGTTTTTACGCCCTTTCAGCAGTTCAGCTGACCAGCATTCCAATCTCCTTAAATCTCAGCCGTCTTTAAATTCCCTCTACGACTGCTTTTATCTCTTATATTCATCAAAGTTTGTTCGGGTAATTCTTCTAGCCGTGATGTATCTCCGGGTTAAGTGGGTTCCCCCCCCGCGCACCATAAAATAAGAACTATTAAGTCCGTGCGGACGTTACATCCATACGTTCGGGATGACACAGCTCATAAAGACCTTATAGCTGTAAAGTAGATTTTCTCATTAAGTGAAACTGCTGAAATCACCTTATATTATACAAATGATTAAGTCAATGGTGACTCTTTCTACCACCCGGAAGATGAAGCATAATGGTCGACTTTGCCAGCTCCTCTTTACCTGTCAGCCCGTCTCAGTGGTCCTCACCTCTCCACCTCTTCCCTTTCTCAAAAAGCCTGACCTGCCTGCAGCGTCTCAGTGAGTGCATCGTAATGATACGGTAGTTGGGGCGATGCGCAGCGAGCGGGCCGGGGACTGAAGTGGTAGGTAGGGAAGGTGTGAGGAGATGAATGGGGGGCTGGGTCAGGAGGAGGAGGCCTCGCTGCTTGACGGCTCTGGCTGATGGACGACAGGGCCGAGGGTGAGAGGACAGAAGCGCTGCCTACTCACCGCTGCCGTGTCAAAGAGAGGGCAACCATAACCGCGCCAGGAGGATGTTGGAGTCAGCACATACACAGGAGCTAAAGACACACAGGCCTCTGGGTTTGACTCCCTGCGGGCCTGATGCGTATATTCTGACCATTAGAATCAAATCTGACCTCAACTCATTTATTTCATAATGCTACATTTAATGGTGCAGCCGCATTAGTTTTAATGATGGAAGGAATTTACCCCAGGCCTCCAGACCCAAAATGTTACAGTTTCCCTTTCAAAATTCATAATTTAACCCTCTACACTTATTTAACCGTTGTGTTTGATAGCGCCTCTACATATTTTACACAACACATAAAATCCAATGTTGTAAAATTAGACCTTTAGTTTTTTGGCTTATGACCCCTTATAATAAACAGTATGTAGTTGGGGCCTCTCGTCACGTTTGAGAGCCAGAATATGAAAACACATTTTTGTAGCATAACTTTGCTTCTTTAGTACTTTTTCCAAGATGGGACTTTAATGGAGCATTTTTATATCGTTGTATTAAAAGGTAACCACCCTTTTCTGTACTTAAGTAATTAAACAAAATATTTCATCCACCACTTGCAGTATTAAGACACATGTTTGATTAGTAACAGCTACAAAACAAAAAAAAAATATTAATAAGAGAACAATCTAAATATCTCTTTGTAAAAACCACCAAAACATTTCTCTTAAAGAGAAAAAGCACTAAATGATCTTCTTAGTCATCTTTTATTAGTTGTTATGATCAGCAGTTTTTAGAGTTGTGGTAGAAGAGTTCTGGAAGTGAATAGTGGCTAATGAAACCTGCTGCCTTCCCCCAGCTTTTTGTTTAAACTCCCCAGTGTATCTGTGTACAAAGAGAATATCCATCTAAAGTAATACAATAATATGTAGTTAATAAAATATTGATTATAAAAATACATAGATTGCGTCAAAAATACAGTTAAATAAATTAAAAGGAGGGAGAAGAAAAAAGAAAAGTGAGGGAACAGTTTCTTCTCCCTCACTGAGAAGTTCCTGCCTCCCCCCAGCGGCCAACAGCCGAAACAACACGTGGCGTCTCCCCCACTTCCGTCCCCAGCGCGTCACGTGACCATAACAAGCCAACATGGCGCCGGTGGAGAGAAGTTCCTACCGACACGGGCGCCACTTTCAATCCTCTCCCATCCGCGTGAAATAACAGCCGCGAGGTCGAGTCCGCGGTGATGTTGAGGGTCGCTACAGGCGCGGTGGTGGTTTGCTGCGCCGAGTTGTAGCGACTGAGGGAAGCAGCTGTGGCAGGAAGCTGCGTGACATGGAGGAGGTGGACAACAGCAGACATGTAGGTTCCCATCGGGTTCACGGCGCCTCAGCATCCAAAACAATCCCACTGTGAACAGTCCTCTTCATCCCTGTTGACGCGCTGTGTTGTTTGTGTGGTGTCTAACGGATCTCTCCTCTATCTTTGTTCTCTCCCTCTCTGCTCACAGACGTTTCTACGAGTTCGTTCAAACAGGCAAACAAGATTGAATGGTATGTACACACACAACCCCCCTACTGTGTGAGGCTTCATGTGGATTACTAAATTCATAACTTAGTATGACTGATTTTATTCAAGTACATGAATTAAACAATCTACAAAGTCCCCATTAATATGTAAATAATTATAACTTCATGTGGATTCACAGTAGGTTAGATTAAAGCAACAGTTAATGTGAATTATAAGCACCAGCACAAATAACTGGAAAACAATGATATCACTGGTGTCAAGGCCTAAGAGACACTTATAACATATGATGGTATTAAATTACCTGTAATTAAGTGTGTGATATTCATCACCAGGGGCTTGTTGACCCATCATGCCCCCTCACTCATGATGTCACATGACACCTCCTGTGGTTCCTACCAGGGCAGCACCATATATCAAACATCTATCGTCATCACGATATCGATGTGAGTGATAGACGAATCACAAAAGACGACAAAACCTGCAATAAATGGTGTTCCATACGCTATCATACGATATTCAGATCATTGACAGGTTTTTCTGTCAGTGAATCATTGTCAGAGAGAATTTGATAATACGGAGCGGTTCCGTCAAATCTCGCTCCGCCTCCTCCGTCTAAACTCTACTGTGGAAACTTAGTGATCACGTTTGTCCCGAGTTAAATTCATCAATATGAGCGCTTGAATTATATAAAAGAGTTTATTTATGACCCCAGAACCTGAGGGGAAAGGAACAAAACACACACACGCACACATATCGCGTGTTTTCCTAATATCCTGCAGTCCTAGTTCCTACATTAGATTGATTTTATGTTCCTCTGTCTCAATAAGAGCGATATTACTGACAAGCCCCCCAGATATTTATGGTTATAACAAGTATTTTAGACAAGCTTTCAGTGTGTGGTCCCATTATTGATAATACATGATGCAGGATCTGATCAACTATCTGTATTCCCTCTTTTTTTTCTCAGAAGTATCTCATCCCCCACTCTCCTGTATTATCATTAGAATGCAGTAACTTCAATGTTGGAAGTAAATCTCTGATAACCACAGTTTGAGGGTATTTTCCAAATCTGACATTTATATAATGATCTGTTGTTTGAGACAAAAACAAAAATATAACACAATTGAAAGAACTTTGAATACAGTATACATCAATTAAAGTTATATTAGTAACTTTTGAATATTGCCTCA
The DNA here is from genome assembly GCF_947347685.1 of Pleuronectes platessa. Taxonomy (NCBI): domain Eukaryota; kingdom Metazoa; phylum Chordata; class Actinopteri; order Pleuronectiformes; family Pleuronectidae; genus Pleuronectes; species Pleuronectes platessa. Next base: position 19,585,036 of record NC_070638.1, on the reverse strand, counting down.
CTTTAGGCGTGTTTGTCAGCATGAGAGATGAGCTTTAATGAAACACTTGACTAATTTAAGAAAAGTATCTACCATTATGTGGTGATTGATATTGGCTGTGTCTCAGGTTCGGCGGTTCCATCCCAGTCTTCCCCATTCTGAATGCTGAAGTGTCCTTGGGCAAGATACTGAACCCCTTTGCACTGAGAGAAGTGCTGCATACACATGCACTGGATGAATTTAAAACTGCAAAGTGCTTTGAGTGGTCAAAAGAATAGAAAAGCTCTATTTAAATACAGACTGTTTTCCATATTGTGGCGACATTTAAAACAATACCAGGTTTAAACTGTAGAGTGAGTGTGGCGCTGTTCAAAAAGACCATATCATTCACATTCAAAACTGACAACAGCAGAGTATGTATCCCTATAAGCAGTTTTAGCTAGAAGTGCCCCCCACTTGATGACATTTCAGTATTTTTGTTTTCTTGATAATTAGCTACAAAGGAACAGTGATTTTTGAGTCATGCTTAATAAAAGTGAGTTTTGAACATGGTTGTCAGGTTGAACAGGAGGTTAGGGTTAGGGCACCCAAAATGTATGCTCCATGATAGTTTAACACAAATTTAAGCTCATTGTGTTTTGATGCGACACACACACAAGTTGCTTTTAGTCTGAGCCCATAACGAGAGCTGCAGAAGTCTTTAAACTGCGCCCTCCATTACCTTCCCTCTCCCCTCATGTGGAACCTGGAATCATTCTCATGCAGGGTATAGCAGCTGAGGGGGGCAGAGATCTCTGCCGGACCTAATTAGCAGCCCTCTCCCTGCTGTATTTAACAATGCTCCCCTCGATTAGCGTCAGGGGAGAGGATCGGCCGCGCTCGCTCCATCTTCTTTGCCTGCAGTAATCCTCCTCCTCCTCCTCGTCTCCCTCCATCCCTCCGCCACAGTCCCTGTTGGCCTCTTCTGCTTTCCCAGCCAGCTAAAAATTAATGTCCCCTCGCACCATTTGCAGTTAAGAAAAAATGACAGAGACTTGGGGCGCAATGACTGCTGTTCTGCCCTGTTAAATTTCTAATTAAATGTGTGGGTGTGTGTATGGGTGGGTCGGAGCTGTGACAGGACGGGGGGGGGGATGAACAATCTGTGTCATAGAGTGTGAGACGAGGAGTGAGATTGTCATTTCTTTCTTGAGTCAGCGCTCATATGCTTGTAGGCTTGTTTAGGATTAAGAGTAGAGGGCAGGCCCATCTAACAATCCGGTTATATTCAATCAATGAACACTTTAATCTGACATAATTATCCCTCCAGCCTTTTTCCAGATGATCTCCTGTGCCTTGTAACCAATATTATTATCATGTGAGAAAAACTTTAGTTATCCACAACATTTCAAACTGACTCATCTCTCGGTCTCTTCTCTTTTCCAGCTCGTATAGGCAAGATGAAGAGGAGGAAGCCTGAGGAGGGGGGCCAGGTATGTCCGCTGTGCAGCGCCCCATTGGCTGGGAGTGAGGAGGAGATGAGTAGACATGTGGAACAATGCCTGATCCAGGTAGTGAAATCCGGGCCTTTGAACCCCCGCCTACCGATAGTCGGACAACCTTTCTTTTCTTGTAGCTCCTGACCAGTCACCTCCTTTACTTCCTGTAGACGATTCACTCTTCGTTGTGGAGATGCCAACCAATAGCGACAGTAGTTCATCTAGATACTGACCACCTCTGAACTCTCTCTAAGCAGCAGTACTGCACTCACATCATATGGGAATAACTGTCTGAAAGACTGAAACACACAACTCACATAAACGTCTGAATCAGTCCATTGTGGTGGACCTTTGTTCCACTTCCAGTAAGTGATTAGTTGAATTCAAATTGGGAACAGACTAAATATTCTAGTTCCCTACATGAAATTGAGTCCCAGGCTCAATATGAGGAAATGTTACGTCATTTATAAATGTAATTTAAAACTCTTTGTCTTCTTTACTTTTACATAGTTTGCATTTACTGCATTTACATTCACAAAATGTGTATAGCTTCAAGTTGGCATTAACAGTTACGTTAAGTAAGAAGCTTGTACCTGCTGGTTATCCCATATGAAATGACTGCATCATATTCATCGGCATGCTGCTCCTGTTGGAGCATAACAATCACCTCTCTATTGTCTGTAGTGTACGACCAGTCAGACTTTGCTTGCAGTAGATGTAGACCAAACAAACAAAAAGTACTTCTGATAACTAGCTGTAGAGACTGAGAAGATTCTTTTGTTTAGTGTTTCTCTACGTCAGACAATTCACTCTACTCCACCTGTATCACCTGTCCCTCACCGACTGCTCTCCATTACTCCAGCTGTAGAGGCTTTCCTATCTCTTTCAAATGCACAATGTTGTTGTCACTGTATTGTACCCTGCCCAGGAGCTGTGTTCAATTCCCACACTGATCAGTACTATGCCACACTGCCAGGCCTGAAATGTATCTTCTAATTGACTGGCTGAAGTCATTTGTAAGGGTCACATTTGCAATTTCTCCTTCTCCCCTGTCTTCCATGACAGCTGCGGTGTCTTTAGAAAACTATGAAAAAATGCTATAGCAACACAATTAAGGAATGAATTTATAAAACAATTAAACTTTCTAAAAGAGTATTTACCTAAATATGTCGATCCTCCATAAACCTGTTAGTTGCAGAATGGATCACATTATTCACAGTGGGGAGGGACTCTTGGCTCATTTAAAGTCATTAACATTGGATATTTTCATTACGTTTTGGGCAGAGCAGTTTCAGATAGTTCCAGATGAGATTCATTTTATTATAACTATTGTTTTATTTTATTTTGCCCTTCAGTTTTTGACTAAACGGTATTTGTAAGATTCTTGGACTTTAACATCAACATCCCAACAGTAGACCCTGATCGCAGCTCTACGTGGTTTGGTACAATACAGACAGTGAAACAAGCAATGCCTTTTTCTTCTTGTTTGCTGTAATTAACGTGTCCTTGTGTGTGTTTGTGTGTCAGCGTGAGGGTGCCTTGTGCGACGATGACTCTGCAGACATGGATGGAGACAATGGGCGGGGCTTTGAGGAGTATGAGTGGGCGGGGCAGAAGAGGATCAGAGCTACGGCTTTGCTGGAAGGAGGCTTCAGAGGTATTTACACATGCACAAACACACACACACACACACACAGACACTATGCTGGTTGTATATCAGAGGTAGGATGTCTTCGTTTGTCCCATCTTTTTCGGAAGCAGCAGTGTTGTCAATGATGGTGCAGGTGTCCAGTCGTCTGCTTGTTAGATAACTGATTGACGTGTCACCGCCCAGTGGTCGAATCCAGTCACAGTAATCTGTAGTGTGTAGACAGCCGGCCCACTTCCCTGTTTGTTCCCTCCTTCCTTTTCCTCTGTCTGCCTCTCTCTGTTTTAGTTTCTTTGCTCATCTATCATTCGCTCTGTTCCTGTCCAGTGCGGGCAGTGTTAGTTCTGTGAGACCAGTGTTGACCAGGGAGCCGTAATGGTGCCTGCGGTCTGGTGGCAGTGTGGGTTGGCCCGGGGTCAGCCCAGCTCAGCTTGGCTCGGCCCAAGCAACCCTCTTAGCAAGGAGAAGGAAAACACATTTAGCTGGGCAATTGACCCACTGGCCACCAGTGTGTGTGTGTGTGCTTGCGTATGAGTGCATGTGTGCGAGTCTGAGTCCAGGAATGCAATTATAGAAGTGGATGGGAGAGCTGGTCACTGGGGAGAACAGTGGTTGCTCTGTGACACCACACCCCCACGGTGCTTCCCTCTTGCCTCCATGTCTCACTGCCTTTTATTGGCGTCTCCTCTCAAACTTGTAATTTCAGTATGTGAGACTAATATCGGTCTCAAATTCTTTTCATGGAAAGAACTGGTATTCCTGCTGCTGTTTTTAGAAATTTCTTTCTAAATGAATGTTACAACCATTGAATATACTATTTTTGTTCTGGGTCCAAATATCAAAGTGTCTTAAATCTTTCAAATTTGTTTACATCGAAGCTAAAATATAAACATAAACTTGACAATAGACCAGCAACAATTAGTCAATTGGTTGCAACTTCTCTAATATGAAGATCTGCTTTTTTTCTGGTTATATAGAATAATAATCTGAGTATATTTACATTTTGAAGCTTGTCACTTTAAGCTCTGGGAAACTGAGCGCTTACGAAACGCAGTTTGCGACACTGAATATTGTACTTGAACCCATCCTGCATCAACACCGATGGAGCACTGATGCTGCTAATGTGCTGTCCGGCAGTGTCTCATGTGTAGACAGGGTGTTAGAAGATTAACTGCTGTCAAACTTGTAGATTAATTTTTAATTGAGTGTCAAATTGCTTAATTGATCATTAATTAATTAGTTCAGTAACATATGCAAGGATGCGTTGGATTTTAATCCATAACTGTCGAATGAAAAGAATAAAAGAAGGGGTATAAATTTGAGCTTTTAGTATTTCAATACTTCAACAGTCACATTTTAGTCCATAGCAAACAACTATGACTGGGAGATGTTCAGATACTGTTATCAGCATCGGGAATCCTTCGGTTACGGACAAAAATGACGGGTTGGTCATCTGCTAATTTATTCCTGAAAATCAAATTTTTAACAGAAAATACCCGGTAAATGGCATCAAAACAGCTCTGCTACACAGTTATACAGTAGTATTTACAATAGTAAAGTAGTGCAATGACTTCAAGATGCTCTAATAGCTTGACTTACCATCATTCTTGTGTAAAACTTTAACATCTCCACCGTTTTGTTAGAAGAACCATTTAATGTAACGTTTCTAATTGTTGGAATACACAGTTTTATAAAGTTTGAACTGTGGTGTGTTTGCACAATGGTGCCCCACTGCAGCCACAATTGTGTTAGTGTGTAAACTGGAGGGAAAACAAGATAGAAGAAAGTCATCAAGCAGTGCACAGATGGAGGTAAAGAGTTGTTGTCATCTCTCAGAGGATCTTTCACACTCTTTTTGCTGTGCCTTGGCTTTCATCTGTCCTTCCCTGTGCACCTCCTCCTCTCCCATGTTCGATCCGTTGTTAAACACACATGCTGAGCCTCACCTGCCTCCCTCTCTCCCCCTCTTTGCAAGCCAGAGAGAGAGGAGACAAGACAGATCAATGTTGAAATCTCAACTAAACCGCTCCAAAGAGGAGCTCGTGGGGCGGGAGGCGGCCTCTCCACCCGTCCATCCATCTCTCCGACGCTCCTTCCATCCGTCCATCTCTTTCACGTCGTTAAACGAGCAGACACAGGACCCTTCTGCCGTGCTCTAATAGGGCACCTTGTGATGTGACACAGATAACTGAGGAGGCCTGGGGAGAGTGACTTGAAACGCACACTTACACACACACACACACGGCTCAGAAGGTGGATTTTGTCTTGAAAGCTCCTCAATGGTTCTAACACACGTCGCTGAATCCTGCAGGCTCTCAGCAGGCTAGACGGATATAGAGATGTTGCAGGGGGGTCTCCTCAGCTGGCGGTGAAGAGAGGGCCTCTCTCTCTGTGAAGTACCACCATCCTTCCCTCTCTTTGAGACTGCGAGGAAGAAAGGCAGAGGGAAGGAGGCCCTTTAAAGGAAGAGGGGGAGGGTGGGAGGAAGGGGGAAAATCGAACAAGCTCAGTTTTATGATTCAACTCTGTGTGAGGGAAGACTTCTGTGTCTCGCACCAGCTTAGCCAGGTTGAAAGGAGCCACATAGCACAGACAGAGCTGCCTTCATCTGTCCAGTGGACTGTCTGGGTCTCTGATGAGTGGGAAAGTAACTAGATTTTACTTTGTAACTTTGCAAGACACATTCAAAATGATTTAACACAAAAGAAAAATGTGGTTTATTAAACCAAGTTTCATGTGTTATGCGCTGTTTCGCATATTTCTGATGCTAGTGACAGGGGCCTGAAGTTTGTCACTGATGCAAAACAACACTTACATAAACTGAACAGAAGTGGTCTTATTTCTCAAAAGCTAAATGTTGGCTTATTAACGAGCAGCGAAACAAATACTGTGCCTTCACAAAACCCAGCTATAAGAAGTATTCTGAATTCTTCTCAAGGTTTTCATGGCAGAGTTGTAGAGACTCCAGTTGTGAATTATCTGTACAAGTAATCCATACTTCTTTGACTGTTTATTTTAGTTTTCTGTAATATTTCCTGTTCCATCATCACCCAGCTTGACAACCCTAACTGTAATTGTAGTTTAGAGCAGAACAGTTTATCTGTTAGTGTAGCCCTGGAGAGACAGATGGAAAGGCAGCCAAACAGATCCTGAGGTTTGATATAAGGCCGTCCTGAGAGACGGAAGAGAAGAAGAAGGAGAGGGGGATTACTGCAAGTTCAGATGGCCCAGAGGGAATGAAAAAGAGGAGAAATCTCTTCTTTGTAAATGGACTTCAAAGATGGCGGTCTCATCTCTTTGTGTCTGTGTCCCTTTCCCCATCTGCCTCTGACCTGTAAATGGCAGAAAGATAGTGCGATGACCTTTGACACCCGCTCCTCTCTGCTTCTTAGGGGGTCCTGATAATTGCTATGGTAACAGTGCGTTGCCGAGGTCGGTCGATGGACTGATCTGAGCTCAGTCAGCCAGATGAGTCTTCTGATCGCGCCTGTCTCTTCACATCTGTACTTGTAGTGTTGTTGTGGGGACACGTATGTAAATGTGTGGCTGCCATGGAGAAAAGACAATACAATGTGATAGTTAGCAGTTTGGAGGACCTGGTTATGATAATGACAGACAGACTGAGATGTGTGTGTCGATCCGGTTCTATCTAGCAGAAAGGAGCGGAAACAGTTCAACGGGCAGGAAAGGGAAAATAGAAGAAAAATGGTGTGATGAAGGTTGGTGTAAAAGAAGGAAACTGTTTCAAGCAAGAGATGAGGGGAGAGTGGAGACAATAAATGGAGGAAATGTGAAGGAATAAAGGGGATGATACAAAACAGGAGGGAGAGGGAGGTGAGGAAAGGAGGAAGAGAGGTGAAGGAAAGAGGGAAAGGGGGGTTGTTGGTGCATAATGTGAGTGAAAGGCAGTTAGAGTGGGGCTGACCTTCCCCTAGCCAGATTAGATTGGCCTGCCAAGACTGCTTAGAGGGACAGGTAAAAGCACTGAGAACACACACACGGAGCAAACAGGCCATGCACATGTATAATCAAAGCGAGCACTCTACAGATATGTATCAGGACATATGAAATCCATTTTTTAAGTATTAGCTGTTTGCTACGCCCGGAGCTATAACTAAGTTTATCATTAATTACTCTACTAATTATCTTTTTTTTTTACTTATTGATATTTTTAAAGAATGTTTCATCTAGGATTTATCTAAACAGCAGTGTTGATGTCCTCTCATATAATAATCCATGTTGGTGGAGGAAGAGCAATTCACCAACACGCAAGCTCACGTGGCTTTTGATGGGAATGTGAGATGATACTGCATCACATGTTAGACCCAAAATCAAAGCTTGTGTTTGTTTGGGGATGTTGACTCCCCATTGTATCAAACCAGCCCAAGCCTGCGGCATGCAGTGGAGAAAACACAAGTTGTGTTGGTTACGTTTCATTAAGAGTATTTGGAGCTCAATGACTGTGGAGAAAAAACTGATATAAGATGATATACAATTTTGAAAAAGGCAAAAAATCTGACTGTATTTTGATTGATTTGTAATTGACCAAAAGCCAAAGACTGTCTGTTTTCATTCAAATCTGATTAATCAAACATAACACATTTGGGATTTGGAACGGATACGTGTCTCTCAAAAAAGCCGTAGGTTATCGTTTTATTACAGAGGTCTAATGTAGATTCATTCATATAATTAGTAACCAATACAAGAACTAAAAGTTGTTGAGGAAATTCTCAGAATTAGTATCAAAACAATGTTTAAACGTTCCAAATAGGAACGTGAATATGATCTTTGCTGGTAAACGGATGGGGAAAAACACCTCCACAGGTCCAGATGTTTCACCGTATCAGCACTTTACTTGCATAATGTAACATATGCCTTCTGCCAATCTCTGAAAACCTACAGCTTCAGTAGCTGAACAGAGTCGGCCGGCAGCTAGATTTACACTGTGCGGCCATTGTTCCCATATGTTCCCCGCTGCCACCGAGACCAAATAAAAGTTAAAAGGTCCTTTTTATTTGATCACTAAAAACCATGGGCTTGTCGTAAAATGTCTCGGCATTGGTGGCGCGTTTTATCACAGCAGCTTTCAGTCGTTCCGTGCTCCCATTCCTTCTTCTCCCTGCTCATGTTTTATTCTTTCCCAGAGTTAGACTGGAATGATTAACAGAGCAAGGTAGGACGAGAAGCCGCAGAAGATGTTTAAAACCCAGGAGAGACAAGTTGTAGCAGCTGATTTGCACTTTGACTAAGACACTACAGAGACACAGCAGTGCACCGAGACCAACTGTTACAGGAAGTATCAGGACGCACTCACACTGGGACGGAGGGTTAAATAAGATGGCTGTCAACTCTGTCGAACTTGTATCTGGACGCACACACACACACACACACACACACATAACATATCACAGTCGTCCAGCTGAAAGCCTGTAGAAATTGGGATAGGTGTAAATAAGATTGCTGTCAGGCCTGTCAGTGGCAGACACACTCAGACACCTTCACTGTCACATCTTAAGTAACACACACACACACACACACACACTACCAAGTGCTTTAACCATCAGGGTGTAAGTGACACACACCTACACACCTACCTTTGCCTGGTAGACAGACATGGTGTAAGTGACAGGTAGACAGACTCTCACACTCAAGCTCACACACACACACCTTCAATGGTTTGGTGAGAAGGGGCCTAAGTGACAGAGGGACAGACAGTCTCAAACAAACACTGAGGACATGCCTCTAAGTGACGGACACACACACACACACACACACAGAGCCGGCTCTGTGGCTAAATGGAGCTGAACTCAGTGGTCAGGTAGCAGTGAGGGTTTGTCTCAGCGTTCATCACTAGATTTCGCTCTCGCTCTCTCTCTCTGGCTCTCTCTGTTTCTCCCTCATCCCTCTCTCATAGATTAATGGGCGCGGTGTCAGTCTTCATCACTTCTCATGTCTGAAAGTTGTCTCTTTCTCTCACCAAATTTCCCCCAGTTTAAAATCTTTATTGTCCTAATGAGATATATTTTGTGTGGGATTTTTAATTTGTTGCAGTGAATTACATTTCCACCAAAAGCTTACGACAAAGAAAATTTAGCTAAGTTGCAGTCGAGTAAAATCTTAATCTATTGGTTTTGAAAAACATATTAAAGTATGTGGATACTTTGAATGTGTGTCTATATTAAGGCCTTGGTCAGATGTATATCGGACCATAGTCTGGCTTCACCCACTTTACTGAATCCTAGTCTTACTTTGTTCTTCTTAAATGAATGCAATGCTGACATTTCTGTTTAAATATTTTTCGCAGGAACAGGCTTCGCCACGTGTAACATAAAGGAAAGCACGGCGGACAGTGACATCGACCTGGACGTGGACGGAGACGACACCTTGGAGTACGGCAAAGCTCAGTACACCGAGGCCGATATTATCCCCTGCTCTGGAGCCGGAGAGGACCAAGGAGAGGCCAGAGAGAGGGAGGCACTACGGGGAGCTGTGCTCAAGTATGAAGGCCGAATTACTATTAAACAAGCATAATACTCACAATAAGTCCGTTAATTTAAAATCTGCAACTAAATCAATATTGCTAAGTCTGACAAGTATTTATTGTTATTAGTATAATTATTATTTTTGTTTAGGTAATTAATCTTTCAGTTTATAAAGTGTCAAAAAATAATATCCTTTTTTTTATTCTCTGGATCTAAAGAAACGTCTTCACATGTCCCCTGTCGAGCCAACAGACCAAAACCATAAAAATCAATAGTACAACAATGTAAAAAGGAAAATATTCATACCTGAGAGTACAGTCAATTTAGTATATTGTAGCACCTCAGCATAGTCACAAAGTGGTTCAAAAAAGTACAATTGTTAAAATATGGTAATAAAGTGAATGAAAACATTTGTAGTTTCCCTGTCCATCAGTTTACTAACTAAGCATTCCACTTGTATTTGGGTTTTGATGTATTTTTATGGTCCTGTTCTTACCGACGTGTCTCTGTTGCAGTGGTGGGATGCCTTCTAGTAGAATAACGACTGAGTTCTCCAAATGGGCCAGTGATGGTAAGCCTAGTCGAGATCATTTTTTACCAACCCTTAATATGATAAATCAAATGCATTACTTTGACATTATTCTTTTCTAAACTTTTTTCAAAACCGATAAGATTTGCTCCCTTTGTTTTGTGGTCCCATTGTTGTTTTTTCTGTACAGTTTATTTGTAACCCTCTCCTCCCTTTAAAAATAATAATGTATACGAGTTTTAATACCAGAAGCCTTTATTAAAGGTCTTATTTAGAATATCATAGAGTGCAGGTATTTGCTAATCACGTTGCCTCTGTGTATTTTCTATAGAAATGCCTTCAACAAGCAATGGAGAAAGCAGCAAGACAGACCCCAGCACTCCTTCATCCTCCTCCTCTTCCTCCTGTGCCCCGCGCACCTGTAAAAACAGTGAGATCGAAAAGTAGGTTCCCAAAAAACACACATACACACAGTCACTGTTTGACTCCCTAATGAGTTTTCTTACTTGTGGGAGAGTTGACTTATAGACAGTCATAAATGAAACATTTTGTGTGGATACTGTGGGTGTGTGTGGGGGGACCAGGGTCTCTCCGGGTATTAATTATCTCTGTGGTCGTGTTCTCTTGGAGCACAGAACTGTCTCAGAATCATTAATGCAGACACAAACAGTTACTCTGCAAACCCAAGAAGATTGATTGAACATGACATGTGGTGTTTAAACAGATTCAGCTTAGAGAAGTTTTTTGTTTGATTATGGTTTGAATTTTTGAAGTCAGGATTTAGGGAAAAGCTTCTTGTAAAACTCGCACATAATCCTATCCATTAGAACACATTGCATATGAAAGGCCAGTGCTCTGTAATTTCCCCTCATTTCCATCTCCAACAGGTAGACAATCTCTCTCACACACACACACACAGACACACAATCACACACAATCAATCCCCTGCATTGGTAATCGAGGTCAGCTCATTGTGAGAGCGAGGGATAAACATCAGTGTGCAAGCAAGCAAAAAGAAACAGGGATTTGTTTGCTTGGTTGCTTTTGCATGTCTGGCGTACTCTCCTATCCTTTTGCTCCATGCTATTGAAATGACTTGCACAGAGACACTGAGAGGCAGCTGGGGTCAGGACTCTGTCGTCTACTTGTTGCCTTCAGTCTCAACGCCTGTGTTGAAATTATTTTAGTTGTACACCTGAATTTCCTCTTTAAAATATTTGACCCTTTCCCTCCTCAGTCATTTCCTCGGGCAAAAAAAAAACATTGGACACTACCTGCTGACTAGTTAAATAAGGTCAAAAATTGGTTATCGGTGGTTTAAAGCACACATACTTTTTGTAATTGTAACCTGCTCAGGTGTAGCTTTACATAACACATCCCCTTTCAGCACGAGATAAATGGTTCATTTAAGTGAATCAATCAGCCCCCAGTGGGCGTGTTTCACATATTAAATATCAGCAGAGGAGATAGTGGTGAATAAGCAGAGCAGCTTGAAGTGTATTGATCAGACACGGCCCTGCAAGGCAAGAGCTGTGAGTGCGTGTGTGTGTGCGCTGAGTGAGGGGATGTATTCGATCAATTGCAGTGTGATCCTCCCTGTTTTATTTTGCATGGGTGCGTTTGCTGGAGAGAAAGAGAAGTAGAGTGGTCTGTGTGAGAGCCAGTGGTCAGGCAGGTGCTTACTGGTACTAGACTAAATCACTGATAGCTAGTTGGTCACTTAAAAAAAGAGTAGTGTCCTCATGCTTCACAATTAGAGACCCAGCCACATATTTAAACTGATTGTTAGCCAAGGTTTCAGAATGATGATGTAGTGAACATGACATGTCGTCCATCTTTAAACACAGACCTTATTAATTAGATGTTGTATCAGCTAGATGGAACCGACCGTTATTGAATAGAGTTTCTCATTTATTCAGTAAAAACAGACCCTCAGTTGTGTTTTAGTTCCACAGCAATTTGGATACAGATTTTAAATTTGGTGAAAGGAAGAGAGAACTAACATTGGTTCTTTAAATCTTACAATAACCCGTGAGAAATTTTCAAAACGGGTGTCTGAAGATAAAATTTGGCTCGGTTCTTCCCCTACAGAAAGTAACTTGATTTTTGGCTGGGCCATAGTAAGAGGTGATGAAGGTCCAAATGCCTTAATATCAAGTCATCAGTTGGTAAATGCTTTCTTTTGTTGGGACACACATAGTGTTAAGACTCAAGATGTCATACAATCTAGGGACCACAAGAGAGAGGCCCCCTTTCCTTTTAGCACAGACCACCAACTGTTGACCAAAAAGTAAAAAAATTATTTCAGTGTTCCCTTCACTATTTAATACTTACTCCTCTAAAACCCGACTCCACTTCATGTCAGAGGTGCATGCCATCTTGGATCCGACTGATTAAATATCAGTGCTCTCAAACCACTCACTTGAGTTAGAGACATCTATAGACAGGCCATAACTTACATCAAACTTATGTCGGTAAGGGACTCATTTCTGGAAATAAGATCAATCTCTGAAGATTTCCATTAAATCTCTGGTACACCCAGTTGCTAAATTTCACGTTAAAAAAGTACTATAAATATATTTCTCCTCAGAAAATCCGATCTCAGTACTTTGTCTGTGGCCTGGGTGCAGATGTTGGAACACAATGCTGTAGGTGAGGTCTTAGTGGCCACCCGGAGCAGAACAGGCCTTAATCTAAGTATCCATTTAAAAACGAGCCAACTAGATGCTGAATGATTGCATTGGAACAAGCAGTCAGCTGGCTGGAACAATTTCCTGCCTTACTCCTCTCCGCTCGCTATAAATGCTTGTATTTGTTGAGCTTCTGTGCCCCTCCGTCCCCAAATGAAAATGAGATTTGTCTCCTTTCGTTACATTGATACATAGCGTGTGTGTGTGTGTGCAGCTTTGCGCAGGGCAGCGTTAGCGAAATCTCTCTGTCTCTCTCTCTGCCTCTGATCCCAGATGGGTAATGATCTGGTCGCCTCCCGGGGTGTCCTCGTTCCCCTGCTCATTCCCCTTCAAGATAAATGAGCACACACACACAGACACACACACACACACACACGCTTACATATACACGCACAATGCCTGAGACGCTCTTTCCCCATCCAAGATAAATGGCCCTTCCAATGCCGCCAATGCGATTGCTGCCAAATTTGGTGCTCCAGCTGGAACAATGCGGAGAGATTTCCATGTGGTTTCTGCAAATAATTGAATCTGTCCTCAATTTGGAAGTGATGAAGCTAGATTTCTTATCCCTGACACACACACACACACACACACACACACACACTGCCCAGTCTCTGTCCCTTTCTTTTCCCTTTCTCCTTCTTCTCTTTACAGTTCTTTCTCTGAGCTACATCTCTCTTTCATTCTCCCTTCTTTCTCTGTAGCGTTTCTCTTCTCTTCCACTTTTCCCCCAGAAAGTCCTTTTCCTTTTGCCATCTAAGACCTACACACACACATGCACACATCGGTCTGAGGCAGGGGAAATCAATAGTGACTTAAATGTTTTATCATGGTGTGTCAGTGTAGTTAAGGCCTCAGTTAACAGGGTGCAGCAGAGAATGATGCTCTGAAGAGATATACCGCTGCTATTTCACAGCACACACATGTGAGAAATGGATTTTTCCTACCTTGCATATAAAATGTTGCCTGGTATATGGTGCCAAAAGTTTTTTTTAAATGATTTGTAATGTTCTCCATTTGTTTGTTCCTGTGTTGAGTGGGAGTCTGAGTGAAGCTGGGATGTAGGGAGACAGTAGATTAAGACACGGGGCTGATTGAGATGGATGGTATGGGACCTCAGCTACAAATGCACACACACACTAATGAAATGAGAAATAGCCCCACACATGATGGGGACAGAACACTAAATAAAGGGGAGGCAGAGTGATCTATCTGTCTGTGTCTGGCTTTCCAGCTTCTTTTTCGCTGTGGGATGACTTAAGATCAAAACGTCCTGCACTTTCAGGTTTTTTTTCTCCTAGAAACATGTACATAGCTTTGAAAAAGTTCTGTGGGACAGCAACTTTAGCTGCTTTCCGACGTGCACTGAACTCTGCAGCTCCTCCGTATTCTCTCCCAAGGAGGTGCATGTGTAATCGGAAATTTCAGAGTGAGACGCTCTGCAGTTTCTGTGGACTTTCTCCGCCCCACCTCCTAGTATGAAGTCTGTGGAAATCCAGGAGAATTCAATGTGGGAACACAGCAGGGGATCTGATTTGTTCAGCTAATCACACCTCCTGGGACCCATGTTCATGGTAACAATTAGCCAGCACAGATTATTTTTGTCTAGTTCTTGACCCAGTTATATCTTGCACTTATCTCGCACATTTTCTGCATCCCTGAGTGAGATCAATTTCTGAAACGGTTGCAAACCCCTGAGCCAGCCTAAATCAGTGATGCACACAAATAGCATAAAGGCCTTAAACTCAAGGATCTTTACTTGTGGTTTGTGCTGGTTTAGAGGCTGTTTATCTCTCTGTGTGTCACATTTAGCCCCAGAGAGTTGTCTTACTTTCCTTAGCCCTGCAAATTCATCCCGCTCTGCTTCTTACCTCCATTAAATCTTGGTTCCTCCTTCCCTCCCCCTTCCCTTGTTGAGATAAATTACCATGTCGTTTTATTGCATTGGGCATTTATACAACTTTTTAAATGTGGTCTTCTATAAATTAGTCATACTCAATGAATATTTAACATAGAGATAGAAGGGATAGCGGAGGAGAGGAGTGTAGGGAGCCAAGCAAATTTATATTGATCTTTTTTTAAGAGTCATTTAGAGTAAAACTTTTTTCTCTCTCCGTTCTTTCGGACAAGGAAGGAGAACCCATCGGTGGAGTTTTGTTGATTAAGCGACAGAAGGATTTATTGGAACTGATAAAAGAATGAGAATGCATTCTCTGAGGGACAACCCCCAACCAGTCCCATCCAGGCCAGAGTCCACTGCTGCTTTATAAGCAAGCAGGCTAATCAAGGCTAAATGGCTTTTTACAAGCTCAGGACTTATAAGAGGAGAGGGTAAAGCAGTTTATAGGGCATAGAGTGGCAAGTCAGGCTAGCAGTCCAAAATAGTACTTTATAGACACAGGATGGTGAGGGGGTTACAGGAGGAGCTAGAGATGGTCAATGTTTCCCTGAGACCTTGTGGAAGTATCAGAACCTCCTGCTGTATGTGGTGGGTGGGTTCTCAAGTCCCTTTGACAATCATTCAACCTGCCGAAGACACTGCTCTATTGGTCCATGTATATCAAAATGGACGGCTTATCTGCTATTCCTCCCACTATCCAGAAAGAAGCTAAAATATCCTGGATATGAACGCTGCCAATCTTGCGGAAATCACATGATTTGGGGCCAGAGCCCAATGTGATCATTTGACCAATGTCCAATCCTAAAAGAAGGAGAAGCTACATCCAGAAAATGTCTGGTGTCTAATCATTGCAGCTCTTGTCAGTTGCACAGTTAATAAAATCCTAATCATGATTTTCTTTTCGAATCTCAGGACATTTAGGTCCTGGACCCTAAAACTTCCATTTTAAATACTTGATATTTCACTGCTAAACTGGTCGGGGTCCAGATCAGAAGGCTGGATGAGGAACTTAAAATGTAAAGTTAGGGTTTCTGCCAGAAAGAAACAAAACGCAACAAAACTTTTCTGCTCACCTGCATAATTCATGTTAATACTGGGTTGTTTGAAGACATCTGATGGCCGTGCAAACCTGTAATGTCTCATTTTAATTTCATCTATAATTTAGTACAGCTGTTAATCATTTTAATGAGCTTGTTTAACGACAATAATCTAAGAAATATGACGTGAAAATTTAGCAAAATATGAAGAGACAAATCCTGCTTTAAAGGAGGAAATTGAGAATGTCAAACCTTGTTTAATTTCCAGCTGTATCCCTAGCTGTTTGAGGATGCAGCAAATGAAGCCATATCCATAGGACACACACGCACACACAGCCACTTATAATTCCCTTTTGCACTCATCCTCCCTTCCCGTTCTGTGCTTGTCCTTCCCCATCCAGATCAATACCATAGATCAGCCAGCTATCAGGCTGCAAAATGACCACATCACCATAAACACACACACACACACTTCTTTTAACAGGCACACACACACACACACAGCCACACAGCGTGAATCTTTCTAGAGAGCGAGTGGATGGGTATAATAAACACCGGCTGGCTCGTGCGGCCTCGTCTCCCCGCGCCAAATCATCATCATCAGTGCTGCGGTCTGTGCGTCGGCTGTATTGATTTACTTATGGCTGCTTCATATGCTATTGGACAGTGTTAAATGCTGTTGGACAGTGTTAAATGCACATTTTCTGCGATCATGCCACACATTAATCAGAGGCTGCTTGGATGCAGAAAGAAAAGCGAGGAGAGCGGGTGGAATGGAAGGAAGGAGTTAGAGGAGAGGGAGATGAAGTTAGGGACATGAAAGGATGGGTTGTGAGGAGGAGAGGAAATGCATTTTGAGGGATAGATAATCAGGGTTGATATGAAAACATAACAGAGAGATGTAGAGGGTGGAAGTGGAACGTGAGATCCCAGAAAAAGACGATAGGGCATTTAAGTTAACGTCAGAACCAGGCGACAAATGGGGGAAGAAATAAAGGCGGAGTTCAAGGGAGGATGGGAGGGGGTGGAGTTGTAAATCTGTGGTAACATGGGGCCTTTGGGGATACAGCTGTGTTAAATAGGAGGATGTCATACTATACTGTATATTGGAAACGAAGAGTAATAGAAAGGATGGGAGACTTTAAAGGTAGCCTGTGAGGCTGCATATAGAGAGAGAAGGTAAAGACAGGAGTTCAGTAGACACGTGTCGTACTACACAGTAGACTCACAATCCAAACCCAGCAGTCATCCTCTGTTTTTGTGTCCGAACCCGCCCTGGTCTCAATGTTTTCACGTTAGCCCAGCCAATGTGACGGAACCCGACCCAAATATCATTTCAAGATATTTGTCCAAACCCCAACAGCATTTTGGATAACCTTAACCTGAATATGGTCATAATTGGAATAAGCAGCAATAAGACGTATAGTAATACCGACTGTCAGCATATGATGCAGACATTTATATATCTTAATTAAATATATAATATGTATTTTATTATTAAGCAGGCGACATCGACATAACGAACTGCTTGATGACACATGTCCTGGGAATGTGAATGGAATACTCTGTCTGCAACTCAAGCTCAACCACTTTATAGTTAATGACATGAGTTTTCTTCGTTGTAGTTTTTTGTAAAACAATGTGAGAGCGAGTGCAGATTCAGCCGGACTTGTCTGGAGTTGCTGGTGTGGATGTTGACACAGTCTCCCAGCCGCCTGTTGTCTTTTAGTGTCGCACCTAAATAAACCCCTTCTCTGTTTCTCTCGTCTCTTCCTCTTCTCCAGGGTAACGGAGGAGCAGTCCACGGCCACCACCATGGAGGCTCTGAAGGCTCGAATCCGGGAGCTGGAGAAGCAAATCCTGAGAGGAGACCGATACAAGTGTCTCATCTGCATGGTGAGCATCAGCACCTTCACATGAACGTCCTCCGTCTCCGCACATCAAACCTTCACAGAGGTGTTGTGCTTCTTGTCGGATGGCACAACATCTAGCATTTCTAAAACTTCCTGCTGTATTATAAATAAGTAGGTTTATAGTTTTGCCGTTCAGTGCTATTCGTAGCTGTTGCCACATTGTCCCAGAGGAAAGCTTCCAAGGAGGATGTCTCTGTCCCCCTATTCTCCAATATAGCATATTTCCACAGATGCTGTGTCCCAATTCAGTGGCTGACTCCTCCCCAAGTATCACCCACTTATGTTCACATTCACTTTGTGTCTGCGAACCGAATATTAATATTCAGGTTTACTCATGTGTTATTTGTTTGTGCCTTTTGAGGAATATGCACATGTGTAGATTGGCAACCCAACACCATTATGCCACGGGATGTCAGAAACTTTTAGTATCTCACTTCACGTCATGCAGGAGTTTAAAGTTTCAGGTGCTCCTTGTGACCATGTGGACACACTATACTTTACATGTTGTTTATGTAAGTTCATCAATTTCAATTACACTTTATTTTTATATATCAATATACATGATCTCAAGGCACTTAACATAGTAAGGTCAAAACCAGCATTAGGCAAAGAATATCTCTTTTGCGGAGGAGATGAAGATTCTTCCCTCTGTGGATTCAGACCCTGACTAGGGACACATCACTGGAAATAATCCTTCATTCTTCTTGTGCTAGGGCAAGTTGAACAGATCTTTGCCCACTTTGCTCCCTTACTGTTCATCAAGCGAAAATCCATTCAGTTTTTGTTTCGACTTTGACCAGATTACAAATCTTGGTTGGTTGGTGTATCCTGTTGTCTGCTGGATACGTCTGCATGTCATTCCTTTAGTTTCTTGATGTGCTAGTAGCTTTTTCACTGTGTGGTTGCTGCTGGTGTTGTGTTACCGTTGTGGTTCTGTGGTGTTTCTTGCACTTGCATGGCTTTGAAAGTTAACAGGGTTGTCTGCTGGCAGAATGGTTTCCAGTGCTGATTACTTCACACCAACATCTGAAAAGCTTCAGATGTAGAATGAGAATCTACCTTTATTTAAATAATGCATTATCTCCATATCAAGGCAGTGCCAGTAAAAGGTCAATTCTGCACCAACTCTGACACACAGCAGCTGGAATCATAAAATGGTGGAAGTAGCACCGCATTGTAAAGTGAAACAATGCTCCTGTGCCTCACAGCTTGTATAAGTGATTGATTGGACTCGCAGATCAATGATATGAGCCGCATGTCGTTCCTTGACAATATCAGGCAGAACAAGCGACATCGTCAATATCTGTGTTCATCAGATGCTTGAGGTGTGACTGGACCTGCACCACCCCCTCCACATTAGTGCTTGCATTCCCCACTTTGTGTCAGGTACCCATCCTGTCATCCTTCAATTTTGTGGACAGTGCAGCGTCGGCATCTTGTGCTCGTGTGCTTCTGTGTGTGTTTGTGTGTGTCCGAGGAAAGTGGGTAATTACCGACGCCTGCGCTTCCTAAAGGTCGCCGGGTGCCCGAGGTGACACAGAGGGCAAGGCACGGCGATCGATCACTCACTGCGCCATAGACACGAGGCTCCTCTCTGCTCATCTGTCACTGTCCCGCGTCTCCCACTCACACACTCAGGCACACGGCGAAACGCACACAAGCTGTCCCATCCGTCTCTGTCTGTCTTTTAACCTGTCGCCGCACTCCGTCCCTGTCACCGTGCGTCCGATCTTAAAGTCATCCGATTACTCTCGCTAGCAAGTGTCAGAGAAGCCAGAGGTTTCCACTGCACCCTAAACACTTTGACCAGATTACACTGAGCGCTGCCGTCAAGTCTTTAACACGTGACCTGCCAGGTGGTTGTTATGGATCATAACTTGCAGATGCTCAGGTAGTTGAATGTGAGTGGGAAACGAGGGCTCTCCTGCAGGAGCTAAGTTGTTTCAAGTTGTCTGATGTCCTCTGCTGTCTGTGGAGCGAGCTCAGTGCTGTGCTTCAGTCCTGTCAGTAGATGTCTACCCCCATCTACTGGTCTTTATAGAAGGCGCCTTCAAATTTGTCTTATTTCGACGTGAGAAATGATTCACTTAATTAGAGGCACTATTTTTAGTGTGTATTTATATAGCAGATTTCTCATGACAAGCATAGACTCCATGTGCCTCAAGATAAAAGGAAAGATACACGACAAACACATGACATGAGGAAATATGTCAAATATAGGAATATTTTTATATATATTTAAGTACATTTTTAAATGAATAAATAGAATTAAATAATCAAAACGGATAAAAACAAATATGAAATGAAACATAATTTATATAAAATATAATTATTCAAAAGGAAAGCCGCAAAATTATTGATTCAGCAATAAATACATTTAGTGTATTCTTTAGCCACACCCTACCTTAGTTTGCTTTTAAAAAAGGAAATCATTTATTGCAGACCTTAACACTATCAACACAATAAATATTATTGGTTATTTCAATGACAACAACAATATTCTTTTAATGTTCAGCTTTCCCCATAGAATGAATTCAATCTATAGTGGAAAGCAGGAGATGCACATGGACGCACACAAAGGTTTCTGAGTGACAGGAACACAGACTTAAGAGTGAAAGATTAGTTCTCATGTTAGAGATAACTGCATTACATGACACTTGCATTTACACAGAAACTGAGGTCTGAATGTCTGCCTGGATGGATTTATGGACGATAGCGTAAGCGTACACGCTGCCAGTTGCGCCGCACACAGCAATACAATGTAGCAACAGAGGAAAACACCAAGTTAGAGATCTCTTTTGTTATTATGTGTAAAAAGACTTTTGGTTCATCCTGAAACTATGGTTGGACAGATAAGAATAGGGCTTGCCACCGCCGTGTAGACAATTAATGGGAAAATGTGATTTTGGGAGACTACTCTTTAAAGTAAACCATGATTCAAGGTACGCTTTTGAAGAAAAGTTTTTCTTAATTAAAGTTCAACTGAATTTGTGGGTCTAGTGTAGCGGTATAATACAACTTACCACACAAGTTTCACAAAATTTCTAATAAAGGCCACACTGCAGTGGCAATTCCTGATGTACTAAAGAAAAAAACTGAGTTAGGTAGGTTTATGTATGTACATAAACCTACCTAGCGTAGGTAGCTTTTACCTACGCCTCGACATCTATCAAACTGGGAGGTGTGTCAATGTGACGTTTGCTACAGCTCGCCAAAGTACACGTATATACATACTTCCGTCATATGAACATAATGTATAGGTACTGTACGTTCGTGGGCTGAATCCCTACAGTGGTTGCCTGGCTGTCATTGACGCACGCTCTTATATCTGTGAGTGGTTTTGTCCACACGCGTGTTTGTGTTGCACTGCGGTGTGTATGCGCGCAATCAGTTCAATCCCGGCACTGTGACCGATGCCACCTTTCGCCCCCCCTCTCCTCTTCCCACACCCACTCCCTCCCCTTCCGCAGAGGAAGCCTGCTATCCAGTTAGGTGCAGAGATCAAGAGCCTAGGGGCGTGGCCAGGGCCCCGGCCACTGGCCAGTGGGGTCAGAGAGCGGCAGCCTAAGTCCCTCCCCCTCGGCCTGTACTGCCTGTACAGGGGCCTTGTGATTGGTGGCTACGGCAGCGGCATAAAGAGGCTCCTCCCACAGCCCCTACGGAGGGTAAGGCACTCCCTCCCCCACTTCCCTCTCTCTCCCCCCCCCCTCCATCTCTCCGTTCTTTTCGAGAGGAAAAGAGAGGAGTGCCCATCAGGATGGGTTCAATCATGGTTTTTCTCCCTCATCTTCTCCTCTGCTTGCTCCCCTCTGTTTCTGCTTGTTGCCTGCCCCATGTCGTATCCGTGTGCGTGTGTTTGACATGCAGGTTACCGGTTCATTGCTCCCCCCCCCCCCCCCCATGCTGCCTTGCTCAGTGGTTCTGTGGCTGCTGGCTGTGTTGTTTGCTGGTTAGTGGTTTGATGATGTTGGTTGGTCAGGAAATGTGCAGTGTTGTTTTGGTTGTTGCTCACTGGCATGTGTGTGTATGTGTGTGAGTGCCCCGGGAATTTGGTTAAATTTCTTCTTTCCTTTCTTTCTTTTTCTGTTTTGTAGGACTCCTACACAATGCCGCTCACCTCCATCCAGTGCTGGCACGTCCATTGTGAAGAATGCTGGCTCAGGACTCTGGTATGCACTAACTCTCTCTCACATGACACACACACACACACACACACACTCACACCGACCGGGCAGCTCCTCAGAACATGTAGTTATTGCAGCCTCATTTCATAGTCAGTGAGTTTCTGTGTTCGTGCCCCAAAGGGAGGAACTAAAATGGAAATATTCCCCAAGTGACCTGTTCTCTCACTGCGTGGGTACACACGCACACGCACACGCACACTTGCACTGATCCAGGCAATGCAAACACTTCCAGTTCTCAGCCGGGGAAGCTTAGATGGAATGGTCCCCAAAAGGCTTGTTGGAATAAAGTGGTCAGACCTCCGATGAGTTCTACATAGTGCCTCGGGTCTCTCTCTCTCGCTCTCTCGCTCTCTCTTTTTCTCACACACACACACACCAACCACAGTGGTCTTGTTGGTTATTATTTAGTCTAATACATTCAGTAGGGTGTAATTAGCTGGTGCTAATGTGGTAAATGGAGCACAGAGGAAAAGCTGGAGGAGGATAAACAGACTCCTCAGTGGATTTCTCTCATTTCTTTACAGTTTCCTCCTCTGTTTCTCTCCACCTTCTTTAATTCTGACTCATTTCCAGTCTTACCTCAGTGCATTTACTTTATCTCTTGTTCACCATCTCTTTCCCCCTTCATGCCTCTTCCTTCTCACTTGCACACTTCGTTGACATTTGACGCACACAGGGGGAAATTATTAACAAGACTTTCCCTTCCATTAGCTCCATTCAATACTTTCAATTAACTTTACACTAGAAGCATAATTATAGGCCCAAATGCAAAGACAAGCGAAAGGGTTTGTGGATGAAGGATTAAAATATGTTGCATTAGTGAGCCTCGTTCATGACATTGCTGCTCCCGAGGCGATGAATCTGGATCCTTCCAATCTCTTGATGATTCTTCAAACGATTTGTAACATCCAAAAGTTTCCAACATTTAAGTTCATGGGTGAATGCCCCAGAAGCTAATGAGGTTATTCCCATCAGCCCCCTTCATGCTTTGAGCTGCAGAGCATGACTGTATGACCCCTCTAGCGGTGAAGATCAAAGAACATCAAAATCTCTCTCCATTTTTCAATTGTTACAGCCTCAGGAAATGTTTGGGTCAGTGTTGATTGATATTTGTTAGAGCAATACAAATATAAAATATCACATCCCAAAACATAAAAATATCTAAAATCTTCTTTCCAATTTAGTTATCAGAGTTACACTGTACTGTCAAGCTGAACTCTGTACCAATTCAGCTCATGCATCCAATATAAGATCAATACTGATTCATAAAGAAATTAATTCGCCACAAATAACATTTAAACGTGAAGCTTTCCTTCTTTCTTTTCTTCACTTTTTTTAAAGATGGAGGTTGAGAAAAAGTTCTTGATTGAGACCCATTGTTTCCATTTGCCAAGTACCTGTGTGTGTACTGTGTGTTCGGGCAGGAGTGTGTGCATGTTTGTGCGCACGTGTGCATGCTGCCGTCACTGGCCTAATATCGAGGACATAAAACTCTTAGCCTGGAGACAGCTATAAAAGTGGGAGAGCACAACCTGATCAAAGTAAATGCCTGGGAATCTAGTTAACGTCAGGCCAGCCCCTCACCGCTTTAATGAGCAAGGCAGCTGGAGCCGCAGCGTGACAGGCACACACCCACACACACTTACTGACCGCAGCAAACAGGAGTACAGAGCTCTGACAGGCGAAGAAACAAACAAGAGGAGGGCCCCCTCTGTCCATGCAGGAACGAAGAACACTTCTATTAGTGAGCTGTGAATATGGCAGGTTTCTCTTTGTCAGGGACGGTTCAGAAGTGTTTTAAATTCCTCAGGACACACTTTCATGTTTTACTAATTAATCTCCTCTCTTATCTGTTCAACCGTGTTTCCCATGTTGACTTGTGTGTTCAGACCGGTTTAGATAGAAACCAGACTGTTCATCTGTTCATGGGGACATACATATGTTAATTAAACGACACCGGGGAAACCCTCAGTACCACCACCACCACCACAAAAACAGTAAAAGACATATGTCGACAATGTGATTGCACAATCCAACGCTCAAAAACACATGGTCAGTGGCAGGCTCACAGCCGCTGTCAGCATCCGGTGAGTTACACTGATAAAATCCTGTAGATTTGTGCAGCGCTATTTGCTGCATGTTTGCTCACGATGTTGTCAATAAAGTTTTAGGGTTAGGGTTAGTTTGAGCTGCAGTTGTGCACATTGCAGTTCTCTCTCACATGAGCTTGTCTTTCGATTTTTGGTCTGTGTACCTGTCTCTCTAGTTGTGTATGAGAGCAGCATTGGTGCACATGCACTCCTGCTAACCCAATAGATTCATTCAATTCTGTTCGAAAGAAAATTCCTAGATTTAATCGTTCAGGTGGATCCAAACCAAATCTTTTCTGATCTATACCAAGTTCTGTGATAATCTGCCCCGTAGTTTTTATGTAATATTTCTATTCTCAAACAAACCAAATTAACCTACGTGGCGGACATAACTAATCGCTGGAGCTCTGTCGAGGTTTGTCTACCTTATTTTAAAGCTTTGAAATAAAGCTGGTTAGTGAACTCGCTCCTCTTTGGTGCAGAATGAAATTTGTCTCTAGCACCAACTACGACAAGGACATGTTTACTTTCTTTTAAATTAGTGTTGGTGGCTTCACAAAAACTTGCCAATGGTAAAGATGTTTCGTTGGTACAAGACAAATCACAACAAAACCCACCATATCATAGAAACCTGTTTGCATTTATTTAAAACCATATGAAGGATCCCAAACCTTTCTCTTCTCTCCTCCTTTCTTCACCTCCACACCTTTCCTTCTTCTTCATTCACTCTTGAACCCTGAAGAGACTGTTTGAGTTCTCTGGAGCCACAAATCCTCTCGGCAGGAGGGTGTGACAACTGTCTGACTATTTCCTCACCTCAGTCCCCCTCTGCACGTGTTCACCCTTTGGACCCACTTTGTCTGTCTAACCAGTCCAAAGAGCTTATTGAGGGACTAACGTGGAAAGAAGCCTGTAAATCTTTGGTGTCAGATAAACCTGAACATTTTTGACCAGCAGGGCTTAGTGTGGTTCATGTCCTCAAGCTATGTGATCCCTAAATTCTGTTGTACCTGTGTTAAATATCGCACACTCAGCATTTCCATTGGCAAAGACTCTTAGCGTCATTCATATGCAGAACTATATCAATGCTATGTGTGCTATTTATTTAGATATCACAGTACATTTTGGTTTAAAGTTGAGTGTCATATTTATATTTATTTGGCAGAGCTCCTAATTCCACTGTATGCACTGCTTACAGAGACTATAAGGGATTTCAGATTCTCACATCAACACACTCCTGAAATTTTTCTCACCTTCTACACAGATTCCAGTAGAATGAGCAATGAAAAGGATTTTACAATCAGAAATGCATCATATACTTTGAGGTCGAAGGTCACTGTGACCTCACTAGGCACATTTTCGCTATAACTTAAATGTAATTTGCTAACTAATAAACATTTTAATTAGTAACTGTTTGTATGAAATGATGAAGTTATATTTTTTATCGAAAGGTTCAAATTCAGTTTCGTCTCAAATAAAAAAGCTCCATAAGTCAGGAACAGAAGAGGAGTTTGTGAACTAATTTCCTACAACTTAAACGAGGCATGCGTCTGCAAAGTGGTAATCACAGATTGACATTTACATGCATTCATTCATCTGTTATCAATGCAGAAACAGAATAGTGGAAGCTGTGAGCAATCAGCCTGCATCCAGGAGTTAGCAGCCAGCTAACTTCAGAGAGGTGGAGGACAGTGGTGGAGAACACCCAGTCCGAGTGTTGTTACACTGTCAGCCCTGTGCCGCATATTATCACCTGCTGCTTTACTGCTGATGGCAAACTATCAAAGCAGTGCAGAGGTAGAGGGACGACCGTGCTGACAACAGGCAGCTTTAGATTCACATGCAAGGAGGCACAGCAGTGGGGGTTTTCCTGGCCGAAAAATACGGCAGGGCCGGTATTGATGCCTGATTTGTTTCATCAAGATCCATGAATTAATTTCTAAGAAACTGATGAAAAAGTCAAATAGTTAAATGAAGTGATTAAAAATATTCCTGGATCGATGCCCTGATCCTTAATGTGATGGGTTATTTATGAGCCATACCACATTCTGTCATGTTTGGTGGTAATCCATCCGGTAGTTTTTGTGTGATGCAGCTAACTAATAGACAACCAAACACAGATGACAACATGATCCTCTTAGTGGAGGAACTTACTGAGTCATCTTCATAACAACCAAACTAACCATTGTGTCTCTTTCCTTCACAGGGGAACAAGAAGCTGTGCCCACAGTGCAACACCATCACCTCACCCGGAGACCTGCGGCGTGTCTACTTGTAAAGAGCACCCCTGCCCCCCTCCTGCGCCTCGTCATCCTTCCAATCCATTCTGCCATTTTGGATTTCATCACCCGCCCTGTTGAACGCCATTTATTTTCTCACACTCTCCTGGCCTGGATCGTTGTTCAAAACCCCAACAGAGAGTGTCCAGAGACACAAGACTCTGCTGAATGGAAACTGGTTTGCATAAATGACTGAGCAGCACTCACTGACTCTCTGGCTGCATGGCCGCGCATAAAATAAATGAAAACCTAGACCAGGGATCTCTCTGACTTGTTTCCTCTGCCTGACTAACACGACTCCCCTCTAACTGTAAAGTGGGGAATCGTCCACTGAAGGACTGTGAAGTCGGTGGAGACGCCCAGCACCCGGCGACGCCCTCCTGAAACACGGAGGCTTCACGCTGCTGGAGCTGGACCTTAAAGAACTTCTAACTGCAGAATATAAAGACTTCTTTGTCCCCCTCTCTCTCTAGCTCTTCTTCAACATTTCAGTAGCGCTGGACAAACATGCTCGACCCTAAAGTCTTGACAGAAATCTTCTTTTTGTTTATCGTTCTCTGTCCCAGAGAGAGAACTCTAGCTTCATGCCCCTGTTGTTTAAGAGAATTCTAAAAAAGGGCCACTAAAACTGAGCTTTGAACCAAACTGAGAAGAACCTGACAACCATGAAAAAGAGATTGACACTTATCTCTCTTCCACCTCTTCTTCTCGCGGGCCCTTCCCTTCCCTCTTCCCTTTATCGTGGTGTTTTAGTGAAGTAAACCAAAATTTCTCCCCCTCCAAGATGCAGTGCAAGCACATGTAATATAGTTCTATGTATGTTTACAATGTTGAGTGTAAATGACATAGAGTTCACACACGTACACACACACAGACACACGTACACACACAGATGCAAACAGTCTCACGTTACTATCAGACAAACACTGACGTATATAATATCAAAGTCCTGTTTTTAGTTGGAAGGGTTGGGGACTGATGTTTGGGGGAGGGGAAAATGGCTTGACTAAAAGAAGCCTTCTGTATTTTTAAGAAAAAAAGACGATTTGAAGAGCCGTTTAAAGTTTTATTTCACTGTACAGGAATAAAAAAAGTTACGTAAATAATAAACTGCTCGAGACTAGATGGTGAAGATGTAGGTGGTGTAAGAGATTCCTCTTGACCCAAGTTTCCTGCAATGAAGCAGAATGATGGAACTGCTGTTTAGTTGCAACAACGTCCAACTGAGCCTCTTCTTTTTTTTCCTTTTACCTTCACTCCTGCTTCGTCCCGGTTGGAGTAACAACAACATGCTTAGATCATAGTCTAGAGACGTTTTTGTTTTACCTGTCTCAAAATAAAGCTTTTTCCCCATTATTCTCATACTGCTGTGCTGAAAAGAAGAAAAAAAAAGGTCCCCAAAATGGCGTCCGTTATGGGCAGGTTATTTTCGTAAGTTATAACAGCAGAGGGACGTCGATGGAAAAAGAAGGCTGAACTAGCAACCTCAACATTTCCTCCCTCCCTCTACGGCAGCAGCGGCCGAGGCGGTGGTGTGCTTTTGTGTTCGTAAAACTATGTATTCTGTGACGTCTGTATTGTTGTAAGAAATGCTGAGAAAAAAACCTGAGAAAAAAAAAAGAAAAAATAAAACTTTTCGAAATTCCACGAGTGGTCCTGTTAACACAACCTGGGTGGTAAAATAAGACAGTGAAGAAAAATGTTGCTGTGTTCACTGGAAGAAAAAAAAAAAAAAAGGGAGGAAGACTGCCTTAATGCTAAAAACACACATTCTGTTCATGTGCATTTTTAAATAGATGGTGTGTCATCTCAGTGTCGGTGTTCACTCTCATGAGACTTTTGATTTTCTGCATCTGAAGTTGATCATCTCCAGCCTCTGTGAAATAATGTAAAAGGGTTAAACATCCTTTGTTTTGCCTTCATAAAGAAATGGGATCCTCCTGCGAATAATTCCAGGGGCGAGAAAAGCACGAGTAGATCCGCCGTGACAGCTGAGCTCACCTCTACTCGTGAACCTGTTTCCTGTTCGCTCTGTCCCCGCTGGGATAGCTCACTGTAGTCACACATCCGGCTAATGGGTTAAAACATTGAGGAGGAGAAAGGGGGATGTGATGCTGCGTTCGCGCTGTGATTGCTCTGATCTTCCGTTGATTCGAAACCTGCCCCAAAGATGACAAGTCGCACAAGAGGCTTGTGTCGGAACTAATTTGTGTCTTGTATATTCTTGGAAATGGTACATGTCTTTCCCGTTTGTAAACTACATTTGACATTAATTAAATGATTGTAAATCTCAATCGACCCTCCGCTGGCTTTTCTTCTTTCAATCCGCCCTCACTGCTGCCAATGCATGTGTGCCAAGTAAACAACTCAGTTTTTCTTCTTTTCCTTTTATTGTTTTCAGTCGTTGGGAGTGTTTTATTATTTTCTTCCATTGTTGGAAATTATGACCTTGATGCAACTCAGTAGGGTTTCTTGGATGCAGGAGAAATATCACAACCTAATGAGGTACGATCTATATAGAATGTGTTCACTAAGGCCTTCCTGCCTGATGTACTCCCACAGACCAGGGAGGTTCCCCCCCCATCGAGACCACACACCATGTTCACCATGTGTCCAAATGTGAGGATTTTATTTAACAACTCTCACTTACATGAAAGTGGCTATTGTTATTGTGTGTGTGTGGGGGGGGGGGGGGGGGGGGGTGTCTAATGATACTAGAGGCACAGTTCTTCACTGTTTCAACCATAGTTTCAACTGTTGATCCAATAATTTTAGCAATTTCAAAGCCTTTATCACAATAACATTAACCTATTTTAAAAATGGAATCTGTACTTTAACACTAGTTCAGCCTCTTTGCTTGATGATCTAGTTTCCATGCACTCTAAAGCATGATATGTAATGTTCAGGAGTTATATTGGTCTATATATTGTTTAATCTTTTAAATAAGGTGAATTAGGCTTTTATACATTTTTTCCCTCATGTACCTCTGGCAACAGCTGCTGGATTCCCTCAGCCTCCTTGATTGGAACCTACTGCACTCAGTTCCACAATTCAAACTATAACAACAGCACATTTGCATCATGAACCACTACTGACTTCAAATGTATCCTGTGGAGTTTCTATATTTTTAGTTTATCTTCAATTTGTTTAGCTCATGCATGAATGAGCATGTCAGTGACCATAGCTGCTGCCAATAGTTTGACACCAATCACCTTTATATGCTTTCTTCCCTCTGGATATAGAAAGATTGTGCAGTACAACAGGATGTTACACAGTGGGGACTAGAGAGTAAAGGTTTGCTAAAGCATAAACATTCTAAATTAATTTAATCCATTTAATGTCAAATTAAATGTAATATTTCTGTAGTTCAATATCTTACAAGGTTTATTTAGCCCAAAACTTCCATAATGTAGTTTTAAAATATCTATTTGCATTTTGCAATGATACGACTGGTTAATATTCTCATATAGCTCATACGGGAGCAATTGAATCAGCAACATTTTCTTTTCTATTAGCTTCGACCCCAAAATATGCTCTATAAAATGCTTTCACATTTGCACTAATCCATTATGATATAGATGATAGATCTGTTTGCACTGCTGAGGAAGGATGGCTGAAACATTGTTGGAGATGCTGCCACACTAAAAAGTTTGTTTTCCATAAGATGAAAAACCACACGTACAATCCATGTGTTAGGTCAATGTTTGAGTGAGTGTCAGATGCTCATAAAGTTTCATTGCAGGCGAGGAAACTACAGCAGGAGGTGCATGCGTCTTGCTGGCCAACTGATCAGTTTTAGTTTGGTCCATGTACCACCTACTAACATGGAATAGCATGATTGATAATATCAATATTGCAGCCACTGAGTGGTGATCAAGGTGCCTTGGCTTCAATTTTGGCGAGCTGCCATGTCATGTGTCTAGAACTAACCCAACCTACTCAAAGACAATGAAAAGCTTTCATCTGCCGTGGATACAGCATCGTTTACATTCTTTAAAACCTTAATCTTGTCAAACCATAAACATAGCACGAGAATTAACACAACAGGTCCACCCGAACTAAACACATCCTCAAACATTACTTAGTTTTAGGGCAACTTGTCTAATGACCAGCACACTGACACTAAGCACAGGTTATCTACGTGGATTTACTATAATTTCAATGTATGGATGTATTATTTGAAAGGAACTCATCATGTCGACTCTGGGGGCCTGCGACCTCTAGGGGGCCTCAGATCCCACCCAGCTGCGGCAGCGTTCTTTTACTTGTTTTTGTTTTTTTATTAAAGTTTGTAATGATTTAGCCGTGATTGTGTTTAAATACAAATAAATAAACTGTTACCACTTTCGCCCATTATAAAAATATGATGATTGTTTATTTAGCCTGATGATGACGTAGCAGGTCACGTGGTGACTGTGGCAGTTTGGCGACACACCTGCAGAGAGAAAATTTCTATCCGCAGTTTGTTCTCTATGTCAGTTTGTTAGCATTAGCAAAGATATGCTAACGGCGCGGAGCAGGAGGAAGGTAACACGAGAGCAGCTGATCACGTGAGTTGAGTTGAACGTCAGAATGAAGCAGAGAAACAGAGCTGAGACCCTCACCTGTTCTTCTGAACCACCCTCATCTTCATCATCTTCACTGAGACCCTCACCTGTTCTACTAAGCCACCCTCCTCTTCCTCATATTCACTGAGACCCTCACCTGTTCCACTGAGCCACCCTCATCTTCATCCTCTTCACTGAGACCCTCACCTGTTCTTCTGAACCACCCTCATCTTCATCATCTTCACTGAGACCCTCACCTGTTCCACTGAGCCACCCTCATCTTCATCCTCTTCACTGAGACCCTCACCTGTTCCACTGAGCCACCCTCATCTTCATCCTCTTCACTGAGACCCTCACCTGTTCTACTGAGCCACCCTCATCTTCATCCTCTTCACTGAGACCCTCACCCGTTCTACTGAGCCACCCTCATCTTCATCATCTTCACTGAGACCCTCACCTGTTCTTCTGAACCACCCTCATCTTCATCATCTTCACTGAGACCCTCACCCATTCTACTGAGTCACCCTCATCTTCATCCTCTTCACTGAGACCCTCACCTGTTCTTCTGAACCACCCTCATCTTCATCATCTTCACTGAGACCCTCACCTGTTCTACTGAGCCACCCTCATCTTCATCATCTTCACTGAGACCCTCACCTGTTCTACTAAGCCACCCTCATCTTCATCCTCTTCACTGAGACCCTCACCTGTTCTTCTGAACCACCCTCATCTTCATCATCTTCACTGAGACCCTCACCTGTTCTACTGAGCCACCCTCATCTTCATCATCTTCACAGAGACACTCGCCTGTTCTACTGAGCCACCCTCATCTTCATCATCTTCACTGAGACCCTCACCTGTTCTACTAAGCCACCCTCATCTTCATCATCTTCACTGAGACCCTCACCCGTTCTACTGAGCCACCCTCATCTTCATCCTCTTCACTGAGACCCTCACCTGTTCTTCTGAACCACCCTCATCTTCATCATCTTCACTGAGACCCTCACCTGTTCTACTAAGCCACCCTCATCTTCATCATCTTCACTGAGACCCTCACCCGTTCTACTGAGTCACCCTCATCTTCATCCTCTTCACTGAGACCTTCACCTGTTCTACTGAGCCACCCTCATCTTCACCATCTACACTGAGACACCTTCATTATCTTCAGTGGGACACCTTCATCAACTTCATCATTGTCACTGACCCTCCTTCATCGTCTTCGCTGAGACACCTTCATCATTATCACTCAGGAATCGTCATCATCTTCACTGATCCACCTTTATCATCTTCACTCCAGGAGGACAGGTAAGTCTCCAGTTATCAGTCACTACCTTCACCCGTTTAACTCTCAGTGACCTTCATATAACTGTTTCAACCATTACACAAGAGGCCAGCAGGAAGTTAGGTTGTTAACTTTATAAATAAAGTTGATTAATTTTAAACAGAAATGTGACGACAGGAGGCTGGGATGAATTATCTGTAAACACTTCGTCCATGTGGTCTCAGCTTGTGTCTTATATTGCTTTAACCCGACGTTTTCATGGATTAGTCGTACAGCTTTTTGTCATTGTAGTTTGTGGTGACGTTTAAGGTGATCATATAAATGTGTGGTGTTGTCCTGTGGTGCTGCTTCTGTGACAGAAGACTGCTTACAACGTACATGTTTTTGATTTTGTCTTGTCACCAAAGTTGAACTCCACGTGAAGCCACGCTGCACTTTGCTTCACCACAGGAGGTGAATGTTGTCTTTTTTTGCCTCCTAGCTCTCACAGATTGAAAGTCAATGGGAGACAAATGTGCACCTCTGAAACATGTGTGTGACTGTGCCCTTAGACACGAGATGCCATTAGCTTTGATTCAAGGTCACGATTTTGCACCTCGACTACAGGTGTTGATATTGTCCCTCTCTTTGTAAATCCTGTAGAAACTACATGTGTTTCCAGCAAGTAGAAACCTCCACTGAGAACCTGTGCATACCGTGTATTCTTAATCTGGGCCTGTGTGACACCAGTCCTCTATAGGCGTTTGCAGACATGTCCTGCGGAGGATCTCAGGAGAGTTGGGTCTGGACTTTCCGCAGTTTTCCTTCACACATGCACAGCGCAGCAGATTTTCTGCTCAGACATTTCAGGGGAGGGGTGGAGCAGCAGGCGCAGGCAGGAAGTAACGTTTTGATTCTGCTGTGGAGATCATATGTCACATCATCGGCTCCTAATCCCGAAACCTCTCTCTCTCTCTTTGCGATGTTTTCTGACGATGTGTATGTCACTGATCTTACATCCTGAGATATTTTTAATTTTACTGTGTTAGAAGCTCTCAGTGGATCCAGCGGTGGATCTTCTCACATGGACTGCTCCGGACATTCTGCAGACTTACTAGGAGGCAGGGTGGAGAAAGTCCACATAAACTTTGGAGGCTTCTCTCATGTCACTGGTTGGTGATGCAGAAGGCAGCATTGCCATCTAGAGGACATTTCTGTCAATGTGCTTTCCATAACACTCCACAAAATGCCAATACTGCAATCAGGAAGCTATGAGTAATCGGCAGATTGTTGTGCGTGTGTGCGTGTGTGTGTGTGTGTGCACATACCCTTGTTAAACAGTGTTATAGAAACTGATCCGGCCAAACATCAGAGCTCATTTCACTGTAACATTAATTAGCAAGAATTACAACAGTATGATCTTTCTCACAGCCAGTTGGCGCTCAGATCTGTATCCAAGTCTTAAACGAAAGCAGTGTTTGGCTTTTTTTTCCACTCAGACAAAGTTGAGGAATTATTAGACCAAGCTCTGTCAAGTAAGTGCTCCTGTAAGTGCTCTCAGATGCTAATAAAGTTGTACTGAATGAGAGGAGGACAAATCATTGTGAAATATCCTGGACTACTTTTATATCACCAGAGTGTAACTCCTGTGGGAAATCTGTGGCTCTTTAGCTGTTAAAGGCTCTGCTCTCTGCCGTTAACAGTATCACCAGATCCAACTTGTCGGTGGAGCACCAGTCCCAAGAATTTAACACCGTCCTGTGCAGACGGTCCCTGGACTTACTGATCAGTCAATATAAGCAGCGTGACCTCTTCACCTTGGAAGCGGAGCGGGGGGGCACCTTGCAGGGGTCTGTGCTGAAAATACTCCTTGCTTCTCTGTGAACAGCAAGAGCAAGAACTTTCTTGATTTAATTTCTCTGATGACACCACAATCCTTGGTCAGACCAGCAACAAAGACGATGAGGTGATCTACACCTCACCTGTCTTTGTGCTGCACAAAAAGGACAAACCACAACCCACCAAACAAATTAACTACATATTTTGAATAAATTATGCTTCGACCATTGTGTAATGCAGAGGATTTTCTCACAAATGTCAGTAGTATTTCACCCTCCACACCACAACAGCAGGTGGCACTGTGAGTGATTTACAGGCACTTGGAAGTTGAGAGCCAAGAGATTGGAAGAAACCGCCACCATCAGACCCGATCGGACATTGTGGACAAGAGGATGTAGGCGATGAGGCTGATAACACTAATTGAGCTGTGTGCAGGAGTCAGGACTGGAGCCAACCAGCTGTTTTTTGGATCTCTGTAGTCAAACCAGTAGCCTCTAAATTTGGATTGTGTCCATTTTCAGACCTTTCAATGAAACAGCCCGGAGCAGCTGACAAGAGCGACTTTCATTTCTCTCTCTCTCTCTAAAGACAAGTGTTCAAGATCAGAGGCCTAGATGAAGAGGATGTGAAATCGTTACGATCCTGAACACAAATAATACAATTCTAATAAATTATGAGTCAAATTTACCTTGAGGTTATGCAAGTGACTACTTCTTGTTTTGAAAAAGAAAAAAAAAAACGAGTAGGGGAGAGCGGGGTAATGTGGGACATCGGGCAATGTGAGATACCTCCTGTATCTAGGCAACGGAACACATTTGTGGACATGTGACCAATATGTTTTCAAGCTCCTCCCATTCCCCCTTGCCATGAAGGAGAAGTTGGTGCTGGTGCTGTGGAAAGTGTTTTTTCACAAAAATGTGTTTTTTGCATGTAAAAGTAAATTTTCTTGCTTTGAACTTAATCAACTGTTGTGTCAAAACAAATTGAATCAGGTAGAAAAACTTATATCATACATGTTGGTGAACTTCCAACATATAAAACCATTTGATTGATGCTAGCTGAAGATTAACCTGAATTGATAAAAGATGTTGTTTTTTCTAAAACGGTGGCACTTTACCCCACCATGAAGCACAAGTTAAGTTTAGTCTTAAACATATTCTAGTTTTATATTACATTATATATGTTTTATTTTTAAGAGAGGCGGTGGTCTAGCGGCAGAAACTTGGACTATGGGCAGAGAAGGTCTCTGGTTCGTCTCCACCGAGAGACAACAAAAGACGAACCTGGATTGATCTGTCCAAAAATCCAAGAGTCTCCCTACCCTGTCTAGTAGGCACCTTGCTCCCCGAGCGCTGTACATGGCTGCTCACTGCTCTGTGTGTACTGCACCAGATGGGTTAAAAGCAGAGATTAAATTTCCCTACCTGCATGAGTGTGCCTTTGCATGACTGTGCATGTGTTTGGGACGAATAAATGTTATAAACATTGTAGAAAAGCCATCATACAAAGAAACTACAGCAGGAAGACAACCTGGGGCCAAACACCCCTTGCAGAGATGAAGAGTGCAGCCGCTGAGGTCATGCAAGGAAAGAAGTCCTTAAGAAAAGCTGGAAGGGATAGAAATATTGATAAGACAACCCTCAAAAGATTCATAAAGAAAAAGGGAAAAGTAAAATCAGTAGCCTGGGGTGCAGTAGCTGAGGTAAAGAGAATATTCACAGATGAGATGAACACTTGAAACAACTAGCTGACCAGTTCCATGGCCTTGCTCCAGTTAAGTGCCGTGAACTGGCATTTGAATACGCAGAGAAAAACAATATCCCTGAGAGAAACAATGTGCAGGTAAGCTAGGGTGTGCAAGAAATCACATGAATCATAATAATCATAAATGTGCTTAATTGACCAATCCCCATGATTCTGTTACTAGTCTGATAATAGTGATTGTCCATCTAGATGTCAGGATTTTAACTATTACAACATGTGTTGTTCTGGTAGTTTTAAAGTGGAAAAAGTAAGTGTCCCACTTTACCCCGTAGCCGAGTAAAGTGAGACACAAGACCACTTTTTTAAAAACGATCATATTTTCACTGCCCTTTGTCCTGAAGACATTCTGATCATTTCCATTTCTAGAAAACATCCTGAATTAATGGGAAATGTGTACATTTTACTGATATATCATTTTAGCTCGCCTAGAGGGGAGCAAACGTAAAAAATGTCTCACATTACCCCGCTCTCCCCTACAGACAAAATTCATGATGTGAAAATAAGATTAGTTTATAATTACATTAAAATGGTTATCAATAACGTACTCACCGAATTTGAACAGTTTATCAATATAGAAAAAATGTCAACTTAGAAGTCCCTAAAAATAGTATTATCTACTCTAACTGATAGTACTTTTTCTTCCATAAGTAGTTTATGAGCTTCTTTTTTTTTGCAGTGTTTGTGCAAATACTATAATACTAAATACTTTTAGTGTGTGGTTTTGGAGAGTGAGAGAAATGAAAGTCCTTCTTGTCAGCTAACATTTTATGGGAATCAAAACTGATGAATGTTTTCTTTATTTGTTTTGGCATCAATTTAGCTCAATACAGGTTGTAATATAAAAAAGTCTGGGTGATTCTTTGATTTTGATTTTGTAATCATATATGGTCAAAATTATTCATCATTTAATTATATTGTTTGTGCTTATTTGTATTTGTATTTTTCTGAGTTTTACAAAGCAAGGACATTTTGGTCACCGTTCCTCACTTTGAGACACACCCTCAATGGTTAAGACTTTAAGGGTCATGGTTACAGTTTGGTTTAGTTTTATGTACTGGTTTGGATTGGGTAGGCATTGGGCTGTGATGGTTAAGGTTAGAGTGTGTAGCAAGGAAGTGTCTTTTGGTGTGCGTGTGTGTGTTTTCGTGAGAGTTAAGCTCCAGGTTATGTGCCAGAAGTAACAGGAAATCTATCAGAGAGGCCCCCCAAGGCTGAATCAGAGTCATTAAGGTCATTGAGCTCATCAACAAGCTCCACCCTGAGCCATAACCTGAGTTCTTAGGGTTTCTGTTTCCTGTTTGAATTGTACTATAGGACAGAGTATTATTGAATGAATGGAAAAAAGTTAATTGCAAACAAAAATAGTCAAATACTCATGTACTGTTTTGACGTTCTAACACTTTACGATAATTACATTGTATGCTGATATGTACTTCTTCTACATTGCATTTATTTCACTGCTGTCACTCCTTTATCAGATAAAGAATTTACATAGTAAGTTTATAATATTAAACAGCTCTTTTAGTAACACATTGAATACAATTATCTACTTGTTCCAAGTACTTTTTATAGAATAGCAGCAACAATTTCACCCAAGTGAAGAATGAAATCATATTTAAAGATAGTTGTATCCACTTGTGTGTAATGTCAATAATATAACTGCCCTGTCCTCCTGCAGTGAATTTAACTTTCCACACGGTGGCAGTGTTTGATAACAAAGGCCCCTCCAGTGTGTAATGTGAGAGCTTGTAGATGCTTCTTACTCTCTCAGTCAACTTATATTTGTGTCTAAACGTTCGAAGAAAACTTAGGTGCAATAGCTAAAATGTGTTGACAAGTATTTCCTTCCAGTAGCACCAGTGCTTTGGGGGACACCAGTAGCGCTCCTGCCTCCTCTTTCTTTTTATATTTTTTACTTGTTATTCAACTTCTCTTCATTAATTTACCCTGTTTAAATTATAGGATTTCAAGACATGTGCTGGATTATCAAAAGGACAATTGAAGATCAGCGATAAGCTCATTTCCTAGTTGCCAATCTGTTGAACGTATATGACATATAGAAAAGTAAAGTTCTCAAATACAAATGTCAGGTCACATGTGAACAACCATCGACAAAAGTACAAATTTTTGCATTATTGAGCATATTTTTCTAAAACAAACAGAAATCAAGAATTTGAAGATAGTATTTATCACAGTGATGATGGATATAAATATACAGCAGTTGTTTTAATGATAAGAGGAAGACTGTAGTAGCCGATGAGAGAAAGGGAATATACAGATGAGAGAAAAGATGGTGAGCGAGGTCATCTCACCTGTTTCATCTGCTCCTTCAGTCGCCTTCACCACTCGAGCTTTCATCTTAGTCAGCCCCCCAGGGGAGAACACTGGCCCTCTGTGTGTGTGTGTTCGGGAAAGAGGGGGGTCTTGCCACAGGATCCCCACATCTTTAAAGGGGGATGATGACAACAGTAGATAATGGTGAAAAGGACTAACAGGGGTGTGTGGAACGTGTGTGTGTGTTGGTGTGGAGGGGGCTTTGTTTGTGAAATCTCTTAAAAGACCTGTGATATTCTACCTGCTTAACCAACCCCACATACACACACACACGTTTGCAGTGGCTACGCTGCTCTCTTTCCTGAAGTTTGTATCACTCATTTTCAAATGTTAAACAAAGAATACCTTTTTATAAATCTGGAACCTCATTATTACATCAGCTTTGAACTATTTGTGACCCTTATGTGTTGATATAAAGAAGATAGCGTTAGCAGTTTAAAACGTTTTTTGGTATAGTAGGAGATCTCTTCACATATATATATATATATTTATGAATAGCTGCTGATAGCAGCAGTTTTTAGTTTTTTACAGAAACATGATGATTGGCTATCAGTGGTCATTCCAATATCTCATTGGTCGACGTTAAAAGCGTGAATGGCCACCGACTGAGGTAGAAGTAAGAAAAGGAGAAAAATATAGATAAAATACAGTAAGCATGAAAATCTAATTCAGGGAAATTAGTCTTAACTAAGATGCACTTCTTATAACAATAACCTTAGTTACGACAGATGGTGTCACTACAAGGACGGTTATAGTCACCAAAATCAATCGGTTTCTCCTCTTGAGATCATGAATATGTATGTAAATTGTGTTCTTTTATTGGTTATATAGTTCTGGAGTGTAGTTTCCAAGAACACAGAGAGTTTGGTAGGACTCGAATCAATAGGTTTCTTCTTTTCTCTAAAGCGCATAAAACACATTACCATGAGATTACTTACATCATCCTATGTAAGTGTAAAATCAAACTGTAAATGACTCCTGTCCGTCATTATTGACATGATTACAATGACACAGGGTCTTGATGCTGAAAGCATGCGGCTGATCTGGCTTGTAAGCAACACAAGCAGAGTGAAGAAGAAACTGTGTTCGCTGGCTAATCCTGAGTTAGTATCCCCATGTTAATCTGATCTGTGAAAAGAAGACAGACTGTTGACATTAGGTGTGGTGACCGATAAGAACACATCGCACTGTGTCAGCCAGTCACACTCCACACCACTCCATCCAAACCACTTCATCATGGATCATATGAGAAAGTCTGCTAAGTGGTCACACAGTCTAAAAAGGAGCCTTCATAAAAAACTCTATTCATTCATAATAAAACTAATACATGTCAGATCCAGGCAAGTTTTAGCTTGATTTTCATGTCTCATTGTAAAGTTGACCCAAAGGATTTCAGTGCACACATTAGGTAACAGCAGGCCTGACTGTGACATAGTGATAGGTCTTGTTTGCATGGCGCTTAAACAACAAGGAGTATAAGTAGAGATCAACCAGGTGACAGACCACGCACACATACGGGAGCTCACCGCCACGCAGGGAGGACAATATGTAATTGTAGCTGTGTTTGAAATTGTTTGTGCAAGTGTTGTTGGAGGCTGAAGGGTGGAAGCAGTGTTTCCTATTCACAAAAAGTTGGTAAAAGTAGGAAACTATATACAAAAACATGTCTATTTCAGAATTGTGTTCTTTGTGATTATGAGAACAAACCAATCTGAGTATAACGTTCAAAACAAATGACCTAATTCATTCATATTTGTATTTGTGTCACTGAGATTAGAATTAAGAAGGAAATAAATTCTAAATCTGAAACAAAGAAGTATTGTACCAGAGTTTTACAAGATAAATAATGATAATGTCTTTTTTATAGGGTCTTTCTAAACACCCATGGACACCTTCAAATTCATATTTTATAAACACAAATAAAACCAAAGATTCAAATCAGAAGCTGGGATGAAGTTTTGTAGGGTAAACTGAACTAAACTGTGTTTGGATTTTAGTCCAATAAAAATCTGCTGATACATGTGTGGAGGTGGCAGAACAGCTGGTGGCTCTGGATCCCACCAGTGCTGAGTTAAACCTTGGGGACGGACAGAAGAGCAGCTGAGGAAGAGCACAGTGCTCAAGAAGCAGTGTAGATGGGGATGATGGAGAAAGTGTTGGGGAGCTAGGTTATGAAAATTACACCATTCCACATCACATACCGGTTCATAAAACTATCTATCTACTTATTCCAAAGAAATCGGTCTTTCTGTATGTCTGTATGTGGCTCACACATCTTGAGAAGTGTTCGTCTTGTCGGCTTCAACTAAAAGTTGATGGCTTGAGGAAGTGCAGAGTCAACCTCAGTGGAATTTGGACATACAGTATGACTACATTCGAGATGAATAAAGTTTGAATAAATAGACGAGTGGCGCTCTGTAGCAGCGGGGCCAGTGACTCACCAATTTAAATGACCTCAATCACGCCCACACATTTCTTTAGCTTTCTTGAGTACTCTAAAAGACACTGGGAGAGGCATTAGTCATCAGGTGAAGACACACGGTGGCCGGTCATGGCATTATCAGACCTGCGAAGAATATTTTGAATCAACAAAGATATGAGAACTATGCAACATGTATCAAAATATGATAATAACTATTATTCTAAGTATTGAAGCTGGATGACAGACTGATAGCAGACTGGAGAACTACAGCCTTAAATCTGACCTTTGAAACTAGAGCCAATTCTTTCAACAGTCAGATCTTTGACGTGATATCGTCTGTCTGAAGAATAAGGATGTTGCTGACCAGGATATCCTTTAGTACGCAGCTGGTGTTTGTGAATGAAGCATTGTTATTAATTTTACTGTTCCTATCTAAACACTGATGCACTAAACAAACTCATGACATACCGCCGTTTACACAGGCTCTCGCTGAGCCCCTTCCTAGCTCCCCTGAGGATTATCCCTTCGTAATCAGACTCTAACGCTCACTGTGTAAGTGACAGAAGCCAATCGGGTCCCAATCCCATAACTGAGATGTCAGTTTGTCAAAGGGAAGAGTCCAGCGTGCTTGTTATTGTTGTCAAGGTTTTTACAAGCTAATGGGTAAACCTCATGCTCTTACTCGAGCAAACAGTGAAACAATGCTGGGTTAGCGAAAGATTAACACAAAGCGGGATCATAGTCCTGCTGTTTTTAGCATTTGCACACATGCCTGCACACAACGCCCGTTGATACACAGAAGCCCACCGATTGTTTAAGAATACTTATTACACACTTCATACAGAGTCCTTTTGAACTAGTTTTTCAGGAAACTGAAAGTTTCTGCAAGCATTTCAAGATCAATGTAAAAAATAAATAGATTGCTGAATTATCTTAGTAACTATAAACTATGATGTTGTACCAGCTACCGGGCAGCTGTTGT
This sequence comes from Pleuronectes platessa, assembly GCF_947347685.1. Classification (NCBI taxonomy): domain Eukaryota; kingdom Metazoa; phylum Chordata; class Actinopteri; order Pleuronectiformes; family Pleuronectidae; genus Pleuronectes; species Pleuronectes platessa. Next base: position 19,543,678 of record NC_070638.1, on the reverse strand, counting down.
GATGTTATATACATGTTGCTGAAACATACAGATTCTTATCATCAGGCTTTTATTTTTGAATGATTTGCATAATTGCCATGGTAGGGTCCTAAAGGTCTTGGTCTCTCTCTCTCTCTCTCTCTCTCTCTCTCTCTCTCTCTCTCTCTCACACACACACACAAGCGCAGGCAGGCACTCACGCGCACTCCCTTCCACAGGTAATAAAACACTTACAAAATCAAGTGTTTGTGCAGGATAACTGCTGTTTGCGCACTGTGATGCAGGTTAAACTCATGCTAACCAACAGGTTTTTGTACACCGCAATTGTTCATGTGTGAACAGAGCAACTGAAGCCGTTACCTTTGCATGTGTAATTGTTTTATATGTGTATGTAAATGTTATCACAATTTTGGAACGTTAACGGCTGTGTGCCGGAGATGAAATAATGTTTCTTTTGAACATAGCGATTGGATAGAGAGAGACAGAGTGTGTGTGTGAGAGAGAGAGAGAGAGAGAGAGAGAGGGGGGGGGTGGGGGGGGGGGGGGGGGGGTTGAGTTGAGATGAGGGATGAATGAAAAGGCCAGAGGAGAGCCGTCTGTCTGTATGGGTTTTGTAGCTGAATAGATGAGAGCCAGCATTGCCTCAGGCTCTACCTGACAGGCTGGCTCTTAGTATCTACCTGCATATCACTCACCTGTTCAAATACATGCACATACGAACAGGGGTGGGGGGGCTGCTTGCGGTTTTCAAAGTTACTGCTCACTGCAGATTGGCGGGGTTATAGAACTGTCTCATTTGAATGCCTACGCTCTAATCACAAGCCCTGGTGTTCCCACTGATTCTCTGGTTTACTCACTCAGACTAATCCTAATCATACTGTTTCTGCTGTTGAATATTATTTTTTTACCTTTATTAAGAGGACAGATTTGAAACTTGAAAGGGGGAAGGAGAGCGGGATAGCCATGCTGCAAAGGGCCGGGTTGGAATGGACCCTCAAGCCTCATTATGTTGGATGACCGACAGTCACCTCGCTTCCCTGAATGTGCCTGCTTTTTTTTTCATGTAGGTCCATGACCTTTTTCCCCTGGGAAATCTGTAAAAATGTAGAAAAACATTAGAGAAAGTGACACAAAATCCCTGTGTGCTCCCCCGATCTGGATCTACACCACATTTCACAGAGTCTAGTTTCTCTGTATATTTCACAGGCCTTCATAAAATTTCAGATTGGACCAAGGTTGACATTTCTGTTGACTCCTTTCTGATACTGCAGGAATAACAACAGTATTTCTGATATGATGCAGGATGTAACAAGACTCTTTCCTCAAGAATAAAAGTCCTTGATTAACCTTTGCCTTGAGGCAAATTTATCAATCTTAATAAAAAGGAATCTGATCTGTGAAGGAGAC